>NW_024015422.1:0-4370 GCF_000499745.2 Eimeria mitis
CTGTAACCAATTCGTGAAGGCGACAGCCAGCGGGTGCAACAGAGCTGCAACTGCTGGAGATGCAAGGGATAAACCAATGAAATAGCAGCAACAGCAACAACACCTTGCGTCTGGCTCTCATACTCTCAGACGGTAGAATCAACGAGGAGCAAGCAACCTCCTGGAGCAGCTCAGAAACTGCACAAGGCTGCTTCCCTTTGCTGGTTATTCTAGACCCCAAGCTCCCGTAACAGTAACAGCAGCAGCAGCAGCAGCAGCCGCTGTCAGGGACAGAGAGCTGTTGCGGCGAGAGCGTCTCTCCACAGCAGCAGGGTGTTTGATTGGTAGCAGATCATCAGTTGCCCCAAAAGGGAGTGAAACCAACAACCTGTTTATACACTGTACACTAAGGAGAGGGAAAACCATATACAGATATCCGGTAGCGGCGAGCGGACTTCATTTGGCACTGCGTTGAGGCAGCCACCTGTAGTTCGTGGGTGGGAGACAGAACAAGCAGCCACTAAGATTCAGCCTGCGTTGTATGATGTTTGTTTCTCCCCAATCCGTCCCCGCTTGCTGGGCGAACCATTCGTGTGACCATTGGTTTCTCATTGGTCAGGACGTGTCCACTTACACACACTCTACCCAATGCCTCTATCCCTACCGTCTCCAAAAGCCTCGTCTGTCTCTGCTTGCTGGGAGAACATTGTCAGGGCCCCATCCTGCTCATTCATCTCAGGCACCGCCCATATAATTAGCGATGACGAAGCTTTTGAATACCTTAAGAATGTGACGGCTTAGTCCCGCGCTTGCTGGGCGAACATCTCACGCGCCAAGGCAAATCGAGTGCCTTGAAGCATTTGGCTAACTTGCACGCAAATGTGGGCTCTCCTCACTCCAATGAATTTCATTCAACTGATCTGTGCGCTTGCTGTACAAAGCGTCTGGCACGCCATTCCTAGCTGCGATCGTCTCCCTCGACAAGCTGGCTTTCCAGCTGGAGGCATGCGCAGCCATCCAGTTCTTAGCGCCTACGCCTCTCACGATGAGACGCGAACAGCAGACGTACCCGCCATAGCGATCATTCAACTGTACCAAAGAGCTGAAATCTCAATTTTGCCTGTTATGCTGCATACATGAACAGAGAAATCGGGTAGGGTTGGTGGCAGGAAGCTGTTGCAACCAGCTACAAAAGCATAAAACAGCGAATTAACTAATGCCCGATGCAAGAAGAGCATCGTACTGTTGAGGCAAACGACACGGGGAGGAGCGCCTTGCACATGCAAAGTTTCGGCTCAGCCTGGCGAGTGCTTAAGCGAAAACGAAAAGGAAATCAAACATCAGGCATTTCGGCGTAATACTAAGAGTTTTAGAAGTTGTCGGCATATTTCTCATCTTCTACAGTTTCAAAGCGCTGCAGCAGTTCGGAAACCAGATTATGAAAAAAAAGCAGCAGCGATAGCAACATCGTGCATCTGCTGCTATTTAGGCGGGTAGCAGCTGCACGAGCTACCCGCTGTCTTCAACAGCACGTTGCTGTTGCTGCTGCTGTTCTTATTCTCGCTTCCTTCGGTGTGGCAAAGGGTCCCGCGTTCTCTATGAGAATCCCACAACGCCGCTGCTTCTGCTGCAACCTCGCCTCATAATGCTCGTCCTGCTGTCGTTGCAGGTAGTGCTGCAGCTACTGCGGAAATGATCTTGAAGAGGCGCACAAACTGTTGGGTGTTGACGGCATGGTGCCCCTAGTTGGGCTCATGCACCAAGGAACATTCGGCTTCTGCTTGTTGAAGCGTTGCAACTTTTGGCGGCAAAGATGAAAGCGAGGTATGGCCCGTGCAGAAGCGGCCTAAGCTGCCTCTGAATAATATGCGGAGACCAGCGGAGGCGTATACAGCCTCCGCATCCAAGCGAAATGCATCACCAGCCATTGCGGTAACATTGCGGCAAAAACATCAGAAACGCCGGTTGTAGTGGCAGTAACAGCAACAGCATGTAGGCCACCGGCGGCGTTCACTCTGCACGAAGATTATTATGCTGGACTTTACAGGATGCCACGGGACCATCGGGTCGAAGTGCTGCAGCTCTGAGGGAATACAGCTCTGCTGGCTCAGCTGAGGACTCTGAAAACCCCAGCTCTATTACAGTGGAGCAGCAGCTACGGCGGCTCTTGCTTTTGCCATTGCTTTATAGGCTGAGGCAGGCGCTCAGCTCTTGCACGCATCCCAGTATGTTTCGTCAGATAGGATCTACTGCATTTCAAGGTTGCACGCCGCCGCTCCTGTTTATGCTGAAACGGCTGAAAAATGTAGTACAGAAGAGCACAGAAGGACCTCTTACGATATGTTCATGAGTCCTGAAGGTTTTTTATTTAACTTATTTCTCGCTCAAATATGTTTACTGCACTTTTGGTTTGCGGGTGCTGATTTCATATATTTCAGTATGCGTAGCCAATGTATATCGTATTCCAGAGTCTGTGTTCACATGCAAATATGCATATTTCACTTATTTCACATTCATTTCTGTTTATTTCACTTATCTAACTCTGTTTCCCTCACTTTTCTCGTGTTCTAGTATGACCCGTTCATGCTTACATCCGTATTTGTCTATTCCGTGTTCGTATTCATGTGTGTTTCATCTGTTTACCTTTTAAACCCGTTTATTTCATCTATTTCATGTTTTTACCCCCTGCTTGCATGCATTTCATTCACATTTAAATTCGCTTACTTTATGAAATTCGTATCGGGGTATGTTTCTGTTTCACCTTTTGTATATTCATTCAATTTGTTGCATATATTTCGCATTTACATCCGTTTACAAAAAGAACAAAAGGTAAAATAAGCAAATTTAAGTCTGAAATAAATAAAATGTGCATGCTTACATATGTAACAAAAAGAAAGATGTATACGTGAAATCAATGAAGTAAACAGGTTAGAATGCATACGTGAAATACATGAAATAAACGGGTTTCTATATGAAATAAATTATATGAGCAGACGTGAATACAAAATAATTAAGAGAAACGAATATAGACATATGTCGTCAGCAAAGCCAAAGTACTTTTCGCTGAAAAAAAACAAAAATAGTGTAATGATACATTCAGCTTCTTGTTATGGAAACTCTGTTCAGTCGTATCCTTTGCTTCTTGCAAAAAGAAAAAACTGTTTCGTGAAACGCCCTCTTTCTTGTTGAACACATAGTAGTTTGTTGAGCCCGTCGTTTCTTATTAAAGAGAAGGTACCTTGCCATGTTCTGTGGTTTTTGTTTCAAAACATATTCTTACTAAGTCAAGTACAAGTGGTTTAACACGAAACAAAGTATATCACATGTACAACAACAAGCGTAAACTGTATTCCTGAATGGTGTGTTTCTTATCAAACAAGAAAAGAAGCAACAAATATAAGACTCCTTTTACTGCATCCCGCTGGGTGAAGGGGGGCCCTGAGCTTAGCTAGCCAGTGTCAGGGGCCCCCTGTTGCCTTGTGCCCAGCTAGCTACGGGGTTCCTGAGTTTCTCTAGCTGGGGGAAAGGCGTGAAGGGGCCCCTCACCTTTGACTAGCGTGACGAAGGGGTCCCGCAGTTTCACTAGCTGGGGGGTGTTGCAGTGTAGGGGCCCCTTACTTTGGCTCTCTGGGCCCCTGTCTTCAGTTAACAAACACAGGGGGCCTTGGTCCGTGGGGCCCCCAGCAGAAAGTCCTCAAGCTTTCTGCTTTCGTTTCTCTCTCCATGTGGGATAGAGACAGTGCGAGAGGTGCAAAATGAGAAAAAAAAAAATAAATAGTAAAAGGGCGGCTACTTGTGGTGTATGCGCTGCATCGACTGCAAAAAGCAAGGAAAGAAGGTTTCGTCTCAGCCCGTCTGTGCGGGGCGCAGCAGGCAGCAGGAGAGGGTGGATCGGTGGCTCTGCTGGCTCTTGTGCAGCAGTAGCTAACTAGTTAGCTAGCTGTATGCTTAGTCCTTTACCTGGTAAGCGCTGCATAGCTAGCTAGACGGCTAGCCAGCAACGCTCTGCTTCCTACGACGCATCAAGTGTAAGGGGCCTAGCCACATACATCTATCTATCTCTTTCTCTTTCTCTCTCTAGGTCTTTCTCTTTCTCTCTAGGGGGGTTCATCGGCTGAGATACTGCTGCACTACAGGCGGAGGGAGACAGGTCTCCTTATCTCTGTACAGATACTGCTGCTTGTGTTTTTCTCTAGGTTTCTGGTGCTATGCATGTATGTTATACAGCCACATTAAACACAATATATATAAATGTATATACACTCACATCCATACATGTACACCTCCTATACACATACATCTATATAACAATTTATATTTTATGTTCATATATATATATATATATATATATATATATATATATATATATATATATATATATATATATATAT
>NW_024015423.1:0-4365 GCF_000499745.2 Eimeria mitis
GGTGGTGCCCATGATGCTGGAGTCCTTCAGCCACAAGTCTTTATCTGCATGCATGCATACATGCAAACAAACCATGCAAAACGAGTGTTTTATATACTTATAACTGCAGAGCTGCAGCTGCAGCGGCAGCTGAGCTGAAACAAGCGTCACAAAGAAAGGAAAAACAACAGGATAAACAGGCAAAACTGGCAGCTGCTGCTGCTTCTGAGCGTACTGGCATAGAGCCCCCTGTCATCGACGTTGTTGTTGTCTCCCTTCGTCAGCAGCCTCATTTCCCCCGCGCTGTTCGCATGCAGATTGAGGACGCGGTGTACAATGGGGATGTCTCTGCCTTCAACCTGAAGGCAGCCACAGCACCAGTACTAGCGCGGCTTAATCATATGGTTACACAAGAGGCCTCTGCAGTTATTCCTATGCAGCTCCTCTCCCTCTTGGCGACAGGGGATGAACATGAACAGGAGCAGCTCAGCTGTACAGGAGTCACCACAACAGAGCCATGTGTGCTGCTCACCTTGAAAACTACGATGTCCCCCACAGCCGCCTTGGGGCCGTGATCCAGCAGAAAGAGAATATCGCCACGGCTAAAGGCAGGCAACATAGAGCCGCTCAGCACCACCACAACTGGAGATGGACTCCCCGCAGCCAACACCAGCACTTTCCATAGCATCAAAGCTGCACAAGCAACGGATACGCAGAGACAGATGAATGTATACATCCATGCATGCATGCAGTTCTTCGCATGCGTGACATCTGCATACATGCAGGAACAGCTGCAGGCCACAGCGATGCAGACGCAACAGAGGATGAAATCGTGGGTTCGCGTGTGGGGCTTTCGGAGTTGAGTTGCATCTTGTCTTTGTTTGCTCCTGACAAAGGGGGATTTGCACTGGGGGCGCTTGACGTGGTGTTTAATTAGAGAGGCACCTGAGAGGATGATGCAGCAGAGGCTGAGAACCGTGTGGACAGCATCTCGGGGTCTTCTGAAGAAATGCTGAACCTCCCTCCAGGCGGAAGCCCCGAGCTTCTTGATGTCGTTTAGCATCTCCTCGTCTTCTCCTCAATTCCACGCTCAACATATACCGCCTAGCCGGCCCAGCAGACAAAGAACCCGTTCAAGAGCTCACCTCCCCCAAGCGGGGGCAGCCAGACAAGCCCTCAGCTAGTAGGCAAGCCTTCCTCCAGATATACTGCTGTTAGAGAAGGAAACAAATGCCTCTCACGCGCCTCAAACTCTCGTTCCATCAGAGGGGCTGCCCTGGTATTTCCAGAGTCCAAATGCTTAGCGGGGGCCTCAGGTCAACCACCCAGAGTTTTGGCCTCCCTTGCAGCAACAAATAACAGAAGAAAAGCAAAAAAAATGAAGAGCTGGTGTCAATTGCCTCACAGAACACACGCCTCCCCCCGCAGCCGACTTTTGTCCCGCACATGCAGGCGGCAGCCGGATCACCACATGGGGCTGCCCCCGAAACCTTTCTATGGAAGCTAAACGTTGAAGTTTTTTAAATACTAGATATTAGGAAAAAGGTAACCTTGGTGAAAGCTGAAGGACCATGAACCGACCAACTAACCGCCGCCGCCGCCCCCCTCGGCGCGCAGTGAAGGCAGCGGGGGGGGCGGGGGGGGAAGATAAAATAGACGCCAGCAGAGACGACTCTAGAAATCAAATACTAAAACGGTTATCTGAATCATATTCCAGTGCGTTGGAATACAGTTCGCGTTGGGGATCCAAGTAAATGCAACGACTTGCTGCCGCTGCAGGGTGATCTGTGTAGCGTGCTCAGTGAAGTTGTTTGGTACGTAGATTTCCATCTGTGTGCAGACTTGCTAATGAGGGGGAAGCAAGTATTTCACAACGACCTAGACTGTTAGCAAGTGAGTCAAAAAGCGGCTTGGCTACGCTTGAGCGTGTGTTCGCCTTACAGGAGTAATTGCAGGAAACTGCGATGCAACTCATGGCAGGGCGGCCCTTATCGGCATCGGCCCGTGTCTTTGTTCCGCTGTGCTTTGTATGCCTGGAGACGGAATGGATGTCAGTAGCTTTGGGGGGACTCTCATCTTACGTTTCCGACTGGACTGCAGCCCCCAGGTGCGCTCCGGTACGATCAAGGCCCCCCGCCATACTTGGCGGAGCAGTTTGGCCTAGCGAGCTCCAAGCTCACAGCTGAGCAGACTGGTGCATAGCGCTGATTACTTATGAGGGCGGCTCGCAAGGAAACGAGATGAATATCCGTACAGAGTCCCTCTAATAATATTCTCTCCAACTGCATGGTGTTTCTTCGTACTGAAACTTGCGCAGTATTTGCATCCCATCAAGAAGAAAGTGTCCCCACACCGAAGAATGGCTCTGGTCTTTTTGCGGCAACAGAAGTGTGATAAGTGTTTTTTTGCGGGAGCAGTAAAGGAGTTATTTGCCCCCATGGAGCTGCAACTTTTGTGTTCGTAGTGCACCCAAAGAGCTACAGTTGCTACTGGCATCCTCCTTATTAGAAGGGGACAAACGATACTACTGGCTATATTCAAGAAAGGTGACCACTTTGCGGGCACATTCAAGCTATGCAAGTCTTCCGAGGCGCGCTACGAAATCCTTCTTCTCTCTAAGGTCGCAGGGGAGCTGCGCATGACAGAATTAAGAAAGCTTCGAGAATGGAAACCACCGCTAGTGGACTATGCAAAAGGACATGAATTTCGGTGGCTATACAGTCGGAGCTGCAGCTCTTGCTCGAAAGCTACCCTGCATGCAAGCATGCCCCGCTGCATGCGCTAACGCCGCAGATATTTGGTAAAAACGAGTTGGCCGTTGGTACTTTGCCGGCGCGCGGTAGAAATACACCTGCCCACATCACACAGAGCATGCTACAGTTGCACCGGAGCAACCGTAGGGATAATTTGTTCCTTCTAGAGCAAGACAGATGCTTCACGGCCGTATATTCCTCTTTCCAAAAGACTGCATACTGCTCACACGGCAAGACACACGCGAACTCTGCAGTGCAGACAAATAACTAATATGCGAAGACAAGGGACTTGCAGCCGACCGGCGAGGGCCGCCAACGGAGTGGCTTCAAGAGGAACAGAATGGGTTTTCTTTTTCTATTAAAATCCCTCCCTTTGTGATAACATATTATAAGCACTTGTGTTGCGCCGATGCCCGTATTTCCACTAGGCCCAGCAGCGCTCTCCAGGGCTGCAGCTGCTGCTGCCGCCGCTGCTGTTGCTGCTGCTGTTGTTGCTGCATGCAGCAGCGCCCCACATCAAGGTGAAACCTAGTGGGCGGCAAATGTATTAACTACTTAATTTACTTTGAATTAGAAGAAGTGAACAGAGTAAACAGAATACTAGAAGAGGTCCCTCAAGACCCACACCACAGGCCGTGCAGCAAAACAGTAACAGCACTAGCAGGAGTCTCGCAGCTCCGTTGAAGCCTCGCGGTGGCTGGGTTTCTCTTAGCGGTATTTGTTGATTAGTGCATCCCGGAGGCCTCATACCCACAGAAGAGGCCAGAAGGAGCACCTACTGTGACGGCAGCAGAACCAGCAGCGGAAACAGCAGCGGTTGGGCCTCACCGGATAACCCCCCAGCAGCTGTTGCCGCAACTGGCTCTCTAGCAGATGCAGAAAATCAGTGTGTAGGATATTTACAAGCATCTGTAGCTCTTTTGCATCCCCACAGGGGTCGCCTAGGTCTGAACAGCTCTCTCTCGTCCTGCTGTTTTCAGTTTGCCTTCCCCACGAGTTGCCTGTGACTCTTGCTTGTAGTAGCTTCTGTGTCCGCTAGTCTGGGGCGGCTTTGTTCAGAGCACGCGCTACGTGCTGCGGCGTATGGTGTGCTGACAGCAGCAACAACAGCAGCAGCTGCCGCTTGAGAGGGGGAGCTACTTGTGGCTAGGGGCTTGCAGCGGCGGCAGCAGCAGCTGCTGGACTGGCATAGGCTGCTGCTGCTGTACAGGTGTATGTACAGTCCGATGCGGAGCAGGCGGCAGCAGACTAGGGGCTGCTGTTGGTGTGGAGGGCTATAGCCCTGCTGCCCGGGTGAAGACCACCAACTGCAGCAGGAGCAGCAAGAATCAGCAGCAGCAGCAGCAGGATTCAGGTTGGTTTGACAATGCAGCTAGAAGACTTTGACAGGGCCGTTAGCGCCCTCTTCTCTCAGGGCAGCGCGGCAGTAAACCCCGCAACGAGATGCGAGGCAGAACAGTACCTCAGAGGTAGGCGTAGCTTCTTGTTCGTATTTCTTTGTTTTTGTCAGTTGTTCTCCTCTATGCATGCATTCTGTTTTTCCTATTTTCTGCTCCCTTCTCGTGCTGGCTTCTGTGATACTGCTGTATTGCCTTGGGCCCGAATGCAACGCCGCGGTGTGTCTGCTGCTGCG
>NW_024015424.1:0-4361 GCF_000499745.2 Eimeria mitis
TATATATATATATATATATATATATATATATATGTATATATATATTCATACACAGTGGTGATATGTATTTTAAATATATATTGCTCGTTTTACTTAGGAAGAGGATATAGACACAAGCTGTATTACATTAAAAACTTATAAAATATTTTTTTATGCTTTTTTTACTCTTTGGGTAAATAAACTGGCTGGAATTGTTATAGATAAAAACATAAAAATATATACAAATATGAATGTTATACAAAAGAGATATTCATACAATCGAAACTACTAAAACATTATATATATATATATATATATATATATATATATATATACAAATTCATCAGCATAATTAAATAAGACTTAGCAGTATCTACTCTTTGTTTACAACAAAAAAAATAAAACAAAAACAAAAACAACAACAAGAGCAGCAGCAGAAGCAGTATGCACCTTCATTACCCTGCATCTATAACTGCTTCATGCAACCACAGACCAAGCAGCAGCAACAGCAGCAGCAGCAGCAACAGCAGCAGCAGCAGCAGCAGCAAGAGGTGTTTACCTGTGGATTCATCAGCAGCCAGAAGACCCTTCCCTGGTGCAGCAAGCGCCTTGGCGGTGGCGGCGAGCTCTCTAGCGACTTCTTGGGATAGTTCCGGCTGCGGAGAAAAAGCAAAAAGAAATAAATAAAAATAAAAAAATAAATAAAAAAAATACACGTTAAATATATATATAACACACGGATGCACAAGAGCCTAGAAACCTCGCCCCAGGTGCTCGCGCTATACATGCAGCGCCGTCCTCATATAGAAAAAAAGAAAGATATATATAAACTCCTGCGGATATAATTTATTATAATAAATTAAAAAGACAAATATAAAAAGAAATTCCATGCTGTACATACACCCCAATACACACACCAGGCGGTGTGCACACAACACACGAGCCACGCAGGACGCAGCCGCAGAGAGGTGAGCTGGGGTGTATGCGTACCATTTTGGTTGGTTAAGCGGATAAAATAAACAAATAAAAGTATATTTATTTTAATATAGCGAAAAAAGCAGAAAAAATAAACTTGTGAAACGCATACAAAAGAAAAAATGTAAGGGGTTATATTCCCCCGCATGCTATACGGCGGGGGGAGATGTGTCTGTCCTGTGCTCAGCCCCTAACCTTTTTTTTTTTTTTTTTTTTTTTTTTTTNTTTTTTTTTTTTTTTTTTTGCTTTTTGTGTTTATATTTATATCCTAAGAAATATAATACACTTTCACGCTCTACACACACCCAATAAACCCTATAAACTCCCCTTTCTCTCTATGTATCTTCCTTTGGCTATCTAGCCGTTTGCAGCAACCTATGATGAGGTGTATAGACGTAGTGTCTGTACACCGCACGCGCGCAGCAGCGCTCCGCTGCTGCTTGCATTTGTTCATCAACCATGTGTAATAAATATCTAAATAAATATATATTTATATATATTTGTTCCTTTTACAGTCCTCTATGTTCAGAAAACGCAGAAGAAACAAAACAAACAACTGCTAGTGAAGAAAAGGAAACACAACATAAAGTGCTACAGCTGCTCGGATAGGTTGCAGCCTCTCTCAAGCTGGTGCATTTATTTCTTATGACGTGCATATTGGGTATTGAGGGTCGAGAACATGTTTAATAGCTATCTACTGTAGCGGGGTCTCTCTGGCGGCTCAGGAACGTGTATGCACGTGTATCGTGTATAGTTGTTTGACGCTAGTTAGTGCGTGTGTAGCATGAGTTAGCGCAGAAGCCTTCCCCTGCTTTTGGCGCGCTGCGTGTACGTGCTTGCAAACGTTCTACAAGTTCGTTCAGGGGCAAAGCATGCAGCAGAGCAAGCTTCGCTGAAGTTTCCTTACGTGCACGCGTGGGGCTGGCTTGCACTACCAGCCGCAGCGGGGTGCGCTGCAACCTCATTCCTGGTTGCCTCCTCCCCGCTACACCCAGGCCCTGAGCTCAACGCCCAGGATGCCTGGGGACCGGGGAAGGAGGTCAACTGCTTTTGGGAAATTCTTGGTTAAGTCTTTGCCTACATTGCGGCTCGCCTCTGACCAGATAATAAAGGCCAGAGAACAAGCGTTACATATAGCTAATGCGTGCATTTATACTTATGCTAATATTGGTTCTGGAGGGCTAAGTAACGGTTTAACAATTGCCTATCTTGTTAGTGCATGCAGGAAAAAAGGGTATTGGTTGAGCTTGCATGCGCGGATACTCTGCAGCATTGGTTGCAGCAAGGCGCACTGCAACGCCTACCGCGCTGCCGCCTTTCCCCCGTCATCAGGCCCTTACTCTGCCGCATGCACGACGTCTGGGGGCTGGATGGGAGTTCAGCAGCTGTGCGTTCCCGCCCATGGCCTGATCAAGCCCGACCGTGTATTCTCCCCGAAAATATCTGCACGAGAGGAAGCTCGAGCGTGAATCGACGAACTTCACGTTTCGTCTGGCGCCACGAGAGATCACCGTCTATGACGTGTGGTGTTTAACATGTCGTCCGTTATTGTTGTTGAGAAGAAAGGAAGCTGTGTGTGTGTCTAAGGAGCAAGAAGAGCTCTACTTATACTTGCATTCAGAAACAGTGCATCGGGAGAGTTTCATATATTCTACGTCGGCGATACCCTTGATATACTTGGCTGTTACATCGTACTGCATGAGCCGGCAATGCCACCGAACAACTATCTCTCACATCGATTGCTTTTCCCCAGATGCCTCAGAGGAAGGTAGAAATTGTGTGTGATGGGTAAAAGCTCCACCAACTGCAACACTTCCACCCCATGCCGTAATGGAAATTTCCACCTCCGCGGCCAAGTCGGCTAGCGGTAGCGTCTCCCCTGGGGGCAACCGTGCTATGAACCATGTTTATGAACCTGCCGGTATTTTTCTCTGCCAGCCTGCGTGTACACCTACACCGAGCTTAATTATCCATTATTCACGCCTGAAAACTCCACAGTTGCAGCAAGGGGCTCTGCTCGTCAGCGCTTCCTCGCGCGAATTCATGACGCCGCTCAATCCTGAAAGTAACATGATCAATATGAAAGACCCAGCGGCAGACAGTCAAACTGAAACGTAACCGCCGCACTATTGTGCAGTACTTGAGCCTGCGTAACCAGCTAAATTTATCAAATCAGGTTGGCTTCCTCTGGTGTGAGGAATGAAATTTTAATACAACAGTGCACGCTGCGTCCAGCTGTTCTCTGGATTCTCGCGTCAGCGCCGAAAGAATTTCAGTGACCAGGTGCTGGGCTTGGCTACTAACATCCGCTGTCATTGGCCTGCACCTGCAGAGTACCATGCAGAGCTTGCAGTAGCTCGTTAACGTACAAGAAAAGGGCGGGAACGCCCCGCCAGAAGCTACAATAATTCAGGCTAAGCAGACACCAAGATGAATTGGTTTTGGTGGATTTGCATGCTCTACGAAGCAGGCAAGAAGGCAAATAGACGAAGAAGTTCATCACGCTCTGGGTACGGTCCCTTGCTGTTCATGTTCGGGCCAACGGTATGGCGAAAATCATAGATTTCCCCCCCACCTTGGTGGTGCCACCAAAGATGTACCATTATATACCATATTACTATTTTTCTCGATTTCCCCCGACAAGACAGCGGAAACATCAGAGCAAGAACAAGCAGCTGAAGGATAACAAGTCTCTGGGTGCACAAAGGCCGCAGAGAACGGGAATATTACTTCAGGTTGCCATGATATCTACAATCCAAGTGGGTTTCTGAGTATCGCCTAAGCGGAGCAATTCCTCATGAGCACCTGGGTACGCTCGTCCTGTTCAAATAAGAAACGAGATAAGCATATAGAAGAGATAACACTGCGGCTCGCATGCAAATACGAGCCTAGACCCTTATATCGTTTCTTATCTTTTCCGAGTTGCAGTGCGACACAATGCTTTCACCGCATTTGTATGCGAGCTGCAGTGTGGGGAGTTGTACATGCTTATGTCGTTTCTTTTTTTCGGCTTGCAGTGCCTCGTTCACCGCATTCGCTTCCTGCGTTAAGCGGCTAGTCCCATGAAGTAAGTACACTTCGAAGGTCAGTGCCTCGGAGTTCGTTGCTTCGGGAAAGAGCCTTGAATGTTCACATTTCCCTTTGCTGGTGGCGGGGTGCGAGACAAGGCCATATGCAAGCTGAGCATAACTCGGGTGAAACAAAAGGAAATATATCACGTTGAGAGACTAGAAGAAGTTAAAAAACATGAAAATTATGTTCTTATGAAATGCAGATTGTGAAATGGTAGAAAATGAATGGCTCGATAGAAGGTTTCACGCTCGATACAAGTGAGCGGCTTTGTAACGCTGGTTCTCCGGCCTTAACCTGACCGGAGACGAGCCGCAATGAAGGCAAAGACTTAAAGT
>NW_024015426.1:0-4336 GCF_000499745.2 Eimeria mitis
TTGTACGGCCTTCCAGTTGCTTTCATAGCAGCAAGGCAGGGCAATAAAGCCGACATGTCTTGGTTGCCGTAACAGCACCAGTTCAACAACGACTCCAGACGCACTAAAAACTCCGCCGAACATGGCGAAGCGCGTCCAAAGTGTAGAATTCGTGGAGTTGATTGTATTTACAGCGAGGAAGACAGTGTCCAACGTTTTCTAATCTAAGATGAGTAGAAAACAAAGGTCACAGCCTCGCTAGTCCTCTCACCCCTCCTCCCAACCCCAACTCTTTTCTCTGCTGGTCTTCAGTGGAGAATCTTACCATTTTTTAAATTCTGCAACATTTTTTGTTACTTCAGTAGATATTTTGCTCCGTCTGACCATCTCCATCTGTCTGCCATATGTCAAGTTTTCCCTTTTTCCTGGTGTTCTGCTGGTTCGCTTTCTTCCATTTGCTTTCGTTTGGTTTGTGTAGATTTGTTCGTATGGTGGTAGTCTTGATTGGGTTTGCATTTGCATTTGCGTGTTGATTCACGTGCAGCGCAGTGCTGCCGCTGTTTAGACTCGTCGGCGCCTGAGAAGTTCTTCAGGCCGCGGCAGTTGCAGGATATGCTTAGTAGTAGACCAGAAGAACCAGATAGGAAACTAACAGCCGTGCATCCGCCTGCTCCGGACGGGCCCGGCTGCAGTGGTGTTGTTAAGTGGTCTGTTGCGGCGGGTTACGTTCCTGCTTGTATCGTTGCTGCTCCTCCTGTGGATGAAGCCTGCCTTAAAGCATGCTAGAGGGTGTTCCTATTGCAGGCTGCGCTACACTGGAATGGTTTCTACGGTGCAGACCACCACTGCCGTCCTCTCACTCTCATGTACATTTGCTGGTATTTTCGGAGTCATTTGCACCCGCTTGTCTGTACATTACATGCAGATGGTAGAGAATAAAGCGAAGGCACCGTTAGGGCCTAATGCGTTCTAAAGGAAGGCCATCTGCTCTACAGCACGTTGGTAATGGGTACGATCGCCCTCACCTCTGTATCGAACAGAGGCACATTGTGACGCAACTACAAACTTATAACCCGCGTCGTTATTACTCATTAACATTGAATATGTAATAATAATTAGTATTTCAATGGATTATGTGTAAGCGGAGTTCCTTTGGGCGCAGCTCCAGCCTGGTCTCTAGTCTCCTTAAACGTCGCACTGCACCGTTGCGCAACGCAGGCTATTTATTACACGGCATTCTTTACCCCGAATCATTTATCACATAACCCAATGTATATAAAACCATCTATTACGGTGTTTTAACGCGAAACACTAACGTTACGCTTCGAAAATTTAGTCTATTGCAAGAGATTGCAGCCCCATGCTCGAGTTGCCTCAACTGCATTCACTTCAGGCTTGTTATAGACCATCATCTTCTCCGGGATTTAAACTAGCTGTCGGGATTACTTTTTTTGAATAATAAGTCTGAACATCATTTCACGCGGAAAGCACTCAGACGAAAGCAAAAAAGGTCAGCTCACGTCGCGGGGTTGGTGTAGTGGTTATCACGTCTGCTTTACACGCAGAAGGTCGCGGGTTCGAACCCCGCACCCCGTACGCTTTAGCTTAGCGCCTTTCTGTGACGGGCTTTTGTTTATTTCCTCTATATAATATTACTGCTGTGCTCTCGCGTACGTTTACTTCCTCCTAATGCTATGCTCCCTATACTCGCCACGGCGGAAGCAGATACTAGGGGCAAACTTGAAAACACACAAACGCTGGTTCAGCTTGTATATACAACCAAGGATATAGATTAGAATGTTGAGAAAAGGTGGAGTTGGTACACCTCCCAAAGGAGGAGCTAGGGCGTAAGGAAGGGACCGTCGGACATTACGCATCGGGTAGCAAGCAAAAACAAGCTTCACCCAGATAGGCTGTTTGCCATGAATTTCAAATCACCCGTGTCATACAGCGGCTGCTGCCAGCGCTGTTCTTGCTGCAGAAGCTGCTACTGCTGCAGAACCTGCTCCTGCAGCATTTACTGCTGGAACCGTCAGAAGCTGATGCGGCCTCAGCAGATCCGTCAGCTGCAATTGGTGAGCCGGGTGTTTCCTATGGCAACGGGGGCCGATGAAGCTGCAAATTGTGCAAATTGCTGCCGCTGCTGTAGCAACAGTCCACACCTGTTGCTGCTGCAGATGCAGCGGGTGCTACCGCTTCATTTGACCGGTGCTTCTGTTGGCGCAATTCCCGCTGATGGTAGTGCTGCTGCAATGCAGTCTGCCTGCATAGTAGTCGCGGATTCTCGCAAACCGGAATAAACAAAAAAGGAAACAAGCAGCAGCCATAGCAGCGGCCGCGCAAGCAGAAACTGCGTGCTTTGGAGCAGCAGCAGCTCGTTTTGCAGCAAGCGCTGCAGTAATCGAATCTTTTTTGCCCATGCGGTGACGTTGACGAAGTGCGTGGTGTGTGGGTTAGAGGGGTTTTGGGCCTAGGCTTGACGCTGGACGCTCACACTTAGGAGCCCCTGCAGGACGGGAAGGTAACCCCGCCACAGGAAACCATTCCAATGATTACGCAAAGCATCTGAGCAGGAAAGAAATACATAGTCAAACACCGGCTTCTCAGGTCCTAGAGAGCTTGGAGCCGGAACGCTAAACCCTAAACCCTAATATCTAAGTTGCCGACGTACAGATATAATGCCGACGATCATAGCAATGATTCGCACATTACGCCACCAAAGGGCGTTTTTCAGGCGGCGGGCCTGCAGAGAAAACCAAAACAAGAAGCCATAAACCCTAAACCCTAAGCCATAAGCCCCAATGGACACAGCCAGAGGCTATACTTCGACGGCCTCTGGAGCGCTCACAATTAGCAGCAACAACCCCCAGCCCTAACTCTACAGCCAAAGCGTATTACCTGCCGTCGGAACGTCACAGCCTCCTGGTTCAGCTGCTCCGACTGATCCACCAGCAGATCTATCCTCTCTCCGCGCTGAAGAATCTTGTCTGTACATCCCACACTACACACCCTGGACCCTAAATTCTAAACCCTAAACCCTAAACCGCTAAACTACCCTAACCCTAAGCTGCAAACACTGAGATCCAGAAAACCCTCGTCTCAGCCCCGCATCCTACCGATGCTGTCGATCATCACTGAGTGGATCCCGTCAATCTGAGTGCGGATTTGTCTGAAGTCATCAAGAGTCTGGTGGGAGTTGAACGAGTCCTGCGAACAAGCCCCAAGCCCTAAACCCTAAACCCTAAACACTTGGCCACATGCATTGCACCTTAAGCCACGGAACCTCCCCCCTAAACCCGAAGCCCTGGGTCTATGAACTCAAGCCTCACAAGCATGGTTTTCAGGGTAGGCCCAAAGTTGCCCTGTAGAGACAGCGCAATGCCGGTCTTTGCTGCTTCGCGGTGCTCGGGGAAAAACCTGCAGCAGCAGCACCAGCAGCAGAAGTAGCAGCAGCAGCAGCACTAGCAACAGCCCAATCAAAATACGGGCAACAACCGTCCCTTCCAACACGCTGTAAAAGCATGAAAGGAAGGGGCAAAGCACGCGGCGGCAACAACGAAATAAGCAAGACAACCAGAAACGCAAGAAAAGAAGCGCAGGGGGCGCGCTGCAGCAGCTGCATCGACAACAGAAGCAGCAGCAACTTCGACGAAGCAACCACCACAATAACAGCAACGCCAGCGTCGATAGCAGCTCTGTTGAAAGCAGGAGAAATGACAGCAGCAGCAATAGCTTACTGTTGTTTGACCGCCTCTAGGAATTCGAATGGCAGCGCAAACCCTGCGCTATCATCGGCCATCGTTAAAAATGTAAGTCCTTCGCACACAATGTAGTGGAAGACATATCTGAGAAGAAGCAACCGCCGCAGAACATCAACTGCATCATATGGACTTCAAACCTCTAAACACTAAACCCTAAACCCTAGTTTGTACTTCGGTGTAATGTGCGTCTTCGAGAACAAGGAAAACAGACCTCCTGGGTCTGCGCCCCCCCTCTCCGAGCTGAACTTGTCACAGCGCCTTTGCCGCTCACCTGTCGTAGATGTAGGACATGCGCTGCTTGTCTGTTGGGAGCCGGCAGAGGAGAAGGCGTGTGACAGTGGGGAAGTTGCCTTCGCTGTCTGCGTGCTCACATAGCACTACGTTACCTGGACACAAACCCCAAAACCTAAACCCTAAACCCTAAACGTTTAACAGGAGAATCTTGGGTATGGCAGTAATAAAATTCAAAGCTGTAATACGTGAGCGCTTCAAACCAACAACTGCTTCAGCGCATCTGCCTCTTTAGACTCACCCCTCGCGATGAGGGCGTATATAAGCGGCATAGTGGGCGCCCTCTCTTTCACCTTTGGTCTAAA
>NW_024015427.1:0-4335 GCF_000499745.2 Eimeria mitis
GCTGCTGCTTATGCTTCTGTTGTAGCAACAGAAGAAAAAGGAATGAAAGAGCAACAAAACGACTCACTTTAAAGACGGCACCGGACTGGTCGAACACGTGCACATCAGAGACCTTCTTTTTGAGGCCTGCGGCCGTTTTGACTTCTTCTTGTGCCATTGTGGCGAATAGCTAAAGAATGCACAATCTAAGTTAATGAGAAGCTGTATAAAGCAGGAAAAGAACAAAAAAACCAGGAAGATGAAGGATCCACGACTGGGCCAAGTGCCGATGGAGCACTTGCCGTTGTTGTTGTGCTGCTGCACTCGGAGAAAACAGAAGAAACTGAACCTTAAATTGTTCTTTTAAACACAGATGCTTTTATTTGACTTCCGCAAGCGCTGTTTTCATATCTAGAAAGAAAAATGCTGCTCCTATGCTGCGGCCGCACTGCGTATACACCCCAACGGAGCCCGCGTGGCTGACCGTCTGTTGCCCATTACGTAAACAATGGCTCGATGAGGGAAGCACTGCGTTTTTTTGTGTTTTTGTCTCTTTTTTAGAAAAAGTAAACAAATATAATTAAAAGAAACCGAAAAATTATGTTGCTCTTCCTTATAACGATCCATATTCATCCTAAATCGCTGACGAACCCCTGACGACTAGCCGCCCACCGATTGGCCGATGCAGGCCGGGAAATTCTCGTTATTTTCCGGCTTCATCAGGCACTTAACAAGAAATACTTGGCAACCAAATATATACGAATAGTCTTCAAGCTTCAAGGAGCGGTAGAAACGCAACAAAACCGCCGTTCCCCCCCTGAGCCTTCCCTGCCGCCCAAGCTGCGTGTCGTAGTCTGTACGAAGTTAGAGCAGGAACATTCACTTGGCCTCAGTAGGCTGCCTGCACGCAAGTAAAAATGCTCAAAAGGTGTCTACAGGGACGATGCTTGCAGCAAAGAATGCTGGTTTGCACTTGCATGTGAGGCTGTCTTGAATGATCGTTTGAAGCCGGGTCCGCNTGCAGCAAAGAATGCTGGTTTGCACTTGCATGTGAGGCTGTCTTGAATGATCGTTTGAAGCCGGGTCCGCTGAAACGCATCTCAGGCCCCCTGCCCTCCAGCAGCCTCAGGCTCTGAGCTGCTGGGCGCAGGACGCATGGAGACACGAAATGTAGATCAGCTGCTTTTAGGTAACTCATACATTCAGCCTGTTGGCTTGATGCAGCTCGCGACGGTCTTCAAATACGGGGGAGGGCACTTGTTGCGCTTCGAATGTCTCTGCAGCAGACAATAGCGACACTTCTGCTGCTTCATACATTTAAAACCTTCCCCAGAAGACCTCCGGTTATGGTTTCGCGTGTATGCCTAGGCGTGTCTGTCCCTCTGCCTGGTTCGGTTGTTGGCGATACGCTGCAATGGTTGTCGTGGGTGACGAGCATCATTTGCTGCAACTGAGTCAAACTACCTAAGATGAGGGTCCATAAGCAACATGCGACCTTCCATTTATTCTCCAGCCATCTTTTGCACGCCGGCATAAAGCCCTGGCTTGGTTCGCAGTGAAGGCTGTTATGTTCTCTGCGTGAAGTTGGTCTCTGTGTTCTTACTTGCGTACAAATTGGCTACTTAGGGCCAGATAGGCGCACGAAAGTCGTCATGTTAGTACATGCAGCAACTGGGGCATGATTTCGCATGCATCCCAGTCGCCTTGCAATACGACCTGCGGCAGGATGTCCTGCAACGCGTGGCAGACCGCTTCATCTGCCCCGGCCGCAGTCCCTGCTGCCGCCAATCTCAGGTCGCCTGACGGCTGAAGAGGAGGTTAGCTGCAGTTAAGGCTCTCTTACCTTGGCACTTTTGGCTTCATTGTGGCTTGAGACGGTCCTCAAATAGGACGGAGGACTCCCGTTATAGATGTGGCCTCTCAAGAGTTGCAGCCGTGCTTAGCGCAACTCTTGCTCCAAGGCATCCCTAGATGCAGGTGTACCATAGTCAGCTTTTAATGCATGGAATAGCACCGAAGAAAAAGGCCATCAATGAGTAAACTGTACGCAAATAGAAGCATATACCACAAACACCAATTTCAGACAGAGCGTGCTGCATGCGCCATCGGGGGATGCTGCTTAAAATTGCTGCTGCTGCTGGTAACCCCAAATCCCTCCGTATCAAGCCTGGCCACTGCTCAGTACGGCTAATTTTGCCTTGCGCCTTTGTACGGAGCCGCCTTTTAAGTGGCCATCTCAGCCTAAACATAAGTAGTACTGGACCGCCACCACCGCACAGCATCAAAGCTCATGTAACGCAGGGAAACCTGCCAGCCCTAGGAAAAAGGCCACCCCAAAACCCTTGGCTGTGACCATAACGTAGTTAGAGGTAAAGGGAAGGATGAATGGGACTGCAAAAATAAGTAGCATCGGTGAACAAGTAAATATAGGGATATGCACCCCTGTATACAGTAACAGAGGAACTGCCTACAGAAGATTATATGCAGGCATAAGCTGCGCCGTGCGCGCCAACAATTGTAGTTGTCGAACGTGCATCAAAGAGCGGATGCGTATGCTTGTGGGCAAATATGTCGCGCAAACAATCTTCAGGAACCCACTAAAGCAGTTAGTTTCATGGACATTTAATGTAATTTCGCTTTCTGTAACGTTTGCGAGTCGTTCCACGTCTGTCCAGGATCGTATGCTCCTCCAGTTGCTCCCTCCCGCAGTGCCATTCCAGCAATCGTGCGGGAATTCTTTGGGGAGATCTGGATGATTCAGTGGAACTGGAACACGTTTAGAAACCTATATCTATCAGTGGCATGATGGACTCTCCACGACGGAGTTAAGTCTACACTGTATGCACGATCTGCTCTCAAAGACTGCACCAACAAGTAGACAGGTAGGTTGCACCTTGTTGCCGTGTCTTCAGATATCATGTCCACTCCCCTGTTTGTGTCAAGGGGAACTAACAGACCTCCGCTACTGATATGAACTTGGATATGCACAGAGTTGATTCGAGGTGGATCTAAAGTTGCCCCTTTGCCTCATCCGTGAACCACACGTTACATAGCGGCAAGGGTGCTTCTCTGATCGAATTGTTGTTTCCCCTGATGGTGGTGCTCGGATCAGCTCCAGATGGCTTCTTTGTACGCCTCTCCGACAAGTAATATGGAATGGCTTGGCCACGCTTGTTGCAAAGGAAGCAGATGCGCCGCTCGGTTCGTCCCCATATTCGCTCCGGACTCAATGATGCAGTCGCTTCCTGCCCGCTGGTCTCGCTTCATATGTATTTCTAAGCTGATCTGGCATGCACTTCCCCAGCATCCAGAGGCCTGAGATCTGGGTTGTTTCCAGGCCCGCCTTCTTCCGCACAAAACAGGGTAATAAAAGTAGCTCTTTTTTCCCGCTTGAGTTCAAATATATTCCGTCATCTCGGCAGGCTCTACGCTCTCATCCCTCAGTTCCCGCGCAGCGGGAACTGAGGGATGAGAGCGTTGTGCGTGCAGCGGCACGGCCTGTTACCGGGTGCCTTTCTGAAGACGCAACCGTGCTGTGAAGTAACGATGTATGATCTTCCCGCCCACAGTTCAGTTTCGCTCCGCTAAGGGCTGATAATTCCCGAGTGATCGCCGTAGTAATAGCTTACCGCGTTCAACGTTTCGTAGTTCTCCAGTAGAGCGCTACTCTGACCACTTGCGGATAAACGTAAGTCCCAGCGCATGTCAAAAGCATTCCATTCTCGAGGTGTACTCCGGGTAACCGGCACCGGTTTTTAGGTATTATTGTCGCTGCGTGGCCTAGACGACTAATAAAGCCGGAGCCAATACAAACTGTAGGCGCCGTTTGAGACGGAAGCACCTGTCGACGGGCGCAAGGAATCCCCTTACTTGCCAGGCATCGCGAGGTCTGTAATATCTGGACGATCAGCTAAAGCAGAGTCAGCATTCACTAACTGTTTTTGTCATAAAGACGATTTTGGCCGAGCGGATGGTGCATTTCTTCCAGTGGGAGCGGGCGGCCATACGTTGCTCACCTCTGCTGGAATGCATGCCCGGAGCAATCTCCACTATTCTATAGACAAAACGCTTAGCCTTCGTCAAATATTCTAATGAAGTCGCCTGGAACAATTTCATCTTCTTTTTTCACTGAAAGCGGCATCGCGAATAAGCATTGCTGTACACCAGGATCCCAAGCTTTAGGGGTGGTGCTCGCAACTCTCGTGTGCGCTTCTCCAGCATGCAGCGCCACCAAGTGTAGTTGAAGTTCTCGATCTGAGCATAGGGGATTTCGGAACTGCAGTTGAGTTAAAAGCAAGCAAATCAACTCCCCCTTTTGGCACATACACTAACACCTAAACGCTGATTGGGCACTCA
>NW_024015428.1:0-4332 GCF_000499745.2 Eimeria mitis
ACCCTAAACCCTAAACCCTAAACCCTAAAACCCTAAACCCTAAACCCTAAACCCTAAACCCTAAAACCCTGAACCCTAGACCCGCGTAGTGCAACTGGGCTCTATTGCATGGTGTGGTATCTTCGCAGATTCATGGTGGGCGAGGCTCATTGCTTGTTTTCAAGGGGATTGGTGGGCTGAAGTATTGGCTCAACGCAGGGATATGACGGACAAATTTACAGCCATTCCCCATGTCCCAGACCTGCGCTTTCTAGAGGCGATGCCTATTAAGGGAAGATACACGACACCACTACCAGCCATGCCTAGGTCCATTTCGAGCATGCTGTTGATAGTTTTGGATATTTGCGGCGGCCACGTCATGGTGCATGCTTTCTGTTAGTACCGCAAGGGAGCCATGGCTCTTTCAGGACGGGCGCTTGTCGAGTGCCACGCGCTTATCTACACTGGTGAATTTGGCCTTCAAAAGGCTGGATTTGCGTGCGAATTTGTAGTCTGCAGTGTGTCTGCCGTATATGCGCTTATCTAATGAACCTTAATTGAGTGTTCTTTACGCCACAAGCGCAGTAAATTGTACCTCTTTCGGACGCTCCTGTTGAGCTGAACGTGGCCAGTTCAAGGCACGCCGTTTAATGCCTGAAGGCGTGTGATATGCTACAGGGAATGCGGCCAAATACCGTGTACGTTGTAACGCACGCTAAGGGTTTGCTAGCAATGGATCAGCATCGGTCTCGTAACCTTCCGATGCATGGCCTCATGCCTTCGCACGCCTTTGAGTGAACCATAATAGTTCCTAGCAGAAGCATGAAAGTTTAACGCTCAGTAGACACGAAGCAGAAGTGTGCATTACGGAATGACGTTGAGTCGATCTTTTTGATCGCGCAGAAAGTGGGCTTCGCTTTCTCCTCAGGTTCAAATAAATTATGTAGTCGGCTGGCACTGTGATTCATTGTCTCGGAATGAGAGTAGTACCGTTTTTGTTTTGTAGTCTTGGCATTGTGTCGTGCGCCTGCATAAGATTTGGGGCAGATTTGTAATGACCAGTTCAGTTATTACATGGTTAGCTCTCGGGGCTCGCAGCCGTTTTGGTACCTTGCGCAACCGTGCCAAAATGCGTATTGGGCCCTTCGCGGATGGCAGCAGTGTGAGGTACGACGGGCCACTGATATCGGAAGTAATACCGTGGCTTGCGTTTATTCCGGCACAACACTTAGCTCAGAGCCGCTGAATTTGTTGGATCATAATGTTCGGCGATCATTATTCGATATACATGCATCTAGCGCTCGGCAGCTGGTGAGTCGCCGGCGCTGCTGCGTACGTCGGATTGCATAAGGTTGTTGAAGTTGCTAGCAACGGGCCGCTAGGCAAATATCAATAGGCTGGGATGAGGGTACAGGCGCTGCCTTTGATTTCTGTAGCCTGCGGTTTACAGGCATCTAGCGTCTTTTAGTTTTTGGTCCGGCTCCAACGTCGACTGCTCGCAACGGAAAATTAGTTCCACCGTCCGCTTACGGCACGCACTCTCCTAACATAGTTCCTTTGCATCCGGAAACGACGCGTTCCTTAACAAGCCAGATCTTCACCAGCTCTCCTTCGAATATTTAGAGAACAGCGAGCTCCAAGCAAAAAAGCACAACCGTCGACTGTAGGGAATTGTGAAGAGACCGAACGGCGTGCTCGTCCTCTCTAGTGGTATGTCTGCCGCCTGTATTGGCTCGTGCAAACCCCAACGCCCATAACTGTTTCCTAGAACATGCAGTGTCTAGGCAAGCCAGTGACAGAGCCTCGTCACTGGAGCACGGAGCTGGTGTTCCATTCCCAGAGAAGCCAACCCGTTAACGCCGCATTCATTTGTAGAGCCGCTGTGAGGTTCATGGGCGGCCGCATCATCGGACGCTACTTCAGTGTGGACCGCATTGGCGACCTAAAGTCTGGCATATCCGACTATTCGCTACAGGGGAAATTCCTGCATCCATTTAAAATCACTGATCAGTTCGTATCGAGAGTAACAACTTTAAAGAGTGTCCCGCAGGTTTCGCTCTGGTATACTTCCATGCCCCACTGGCCTGAGCCCACGGGCGCATGTAGTCCGAAAACAGCATTGAGAATGGCCTACATTTAGGCAACAAACCCACACCAACAACGCTAATATGAAAGGCACTCATATGGTGCAAAATTATGGACACATCTTAGGCGTCGGACACGCAGGCTNCGCTAATATGAAAGGCACTCATATGGTGCAAAATTATGGACACATCTTAGGCGTCGGACACGCAGGCTAACCCCGAATCCAATAACATCAACATAGTACATTCAGCGCATCTGGGCTTCGCAGCGATGCCAGTTGCAGGTTCGCTGTTCACTAAGTCAGAGGGCAGTGCGATTTTGCTTTTTATAGCAAACATGAGAATAGCAGACATGGCAATTGGCTTGCTACAGCGCCACAGGTACAGCATACAGACACCTTTCATGCAAGACGATCTACGACTAGCAGACCGCACATACTGAAAAAGGGTGATAGAGCGTGATCAGCATTATAGGATAATCAAAAAAAATGTCCGCCAGCGAAGGACAGCTTCACATTGTGGTATGCCATTTTTAATAGCGTGCCGCACCACTCGCAAAACGCTGCACTCCGTTACCCATGCGAATAATCACGCCAACTGAAGCCACAGTCCTCAGCCTTGTGATGTGTCCGCCATTCATTACGACCTACAATGTGCTTTTAAACGCTAAGCAAGAACATTGAGATGCAAACTCAAATTGATACGACGAGACTAGAATACGTAAGAGCCTGACGCAGTAGTGGTAAGGTTCTTCGCGTTCCATCGTAGTAAAACACATGCTTCACCGGGGTGTGATCTTCGGCAGTCGCTGGATGCTCTATGTGCATGAAACATAATATAGAACATAAAGATGCCGGAATACTGGATGATGCTCTCTCCATCTTACTCAGCTTTGCAAGCGAAGCTTATCGAACAGCAAGCAAACCGCTGAATACCTGCACAGCGACTGCGACATACAATGCGCGTACGCTAAAACCAAGCCTCTATGCTCACACACCGCATTTCTACATCACTACATAGCATCATTTATCAAGTCCAAATCCTACAGTCCGCATTTTAGGACTCCCCGTTATATATTCGGCCAACGGCGAGCCAACGGGCACAAGCGAAAGAGCTGCCTGCATCTACGTATGCCAGGATCATATTACTGAATGCCGCTTTCGACTATGGCCCGCATGGATGTAGATGGCTTGTGACGCAGCGTCGGCCATCCCCGGTGGTACACATTAAAGAAGCGTGTTCCCCTGGCCGTTTATGCTTCTGCCCGCAAGCCTTTCGCAATACAACAGAAAGGGATATTCACACCCGCAAACACAACCGCTTCTTTCTTGTAACTACTTGAGGTTGCTCCGTCCCAAGGTCCCACCCAAGCCTACGACTTCCCGAAATGGACGCTGCGCTCATTCGGGCACCGCCTGCCATGTTGTTTTGGCCAAAATAACTAGGCATAAATATGGCCGAAAAAGACGTAGCAACAGTAACAGCCCGGCCTGCAAATCTATCTGTTCGGCACGGAGCCCCTACACGAAAATCAAAGGTGGGTAGGACCATATCACAACAATAAAGTTTTAAAGTCGCACTGCGGCACGCCAAGGCAACCAAGCAAGCCTATTTTAACTCATCTCCTAGCCGCCATGTGTGTCGCTTCCGCGGTCAAATCCGGCATCCAGGGCAAGAGCCTGAGACACTCGCCAAGGTCTGTCTGGCATGCAAAGTCGTAATCTACTAGCGTTATGTCAAAACGGTCTTCAGTATGGACAAAAGAGGCAGAGACACAAAGTGCACTGGGGCTCTTCGGTGTCGTCCATCACCCTACACCTGGATATATGCCTTATCTGCTGCGGTGCTAACACACATGTTGGCGTTGATAGAAACCCTTAGTCTGCGACTTTTCGCGCCTCTGGCTGTAGACTGTGCAGGCACCACTCTCGAGACAGCAAGGGCTTCGATACGTCGGGCTACCTGTTGCGAGCGAGACGAATTCAAACCCCGGTCACACACAAGGGCGAAATCAGAAATAACTCACGGTGTACGCCACTAACTCCGGTAGAATATGTAGTGCTACCCCGCCCAACCTTATTGATCTGCATGAATATCAACGCGCACACAAAATACCAAATGCCAGGAATGCCGTCAACAGGGCGGCTCTATCGCGCATCGTCTACAAAGCACTGCGCCTGACAGACCGTTGTACTCTGCTACTGCACTACAACGTAATACGCACCATGGCCCCCATTGGCCCCCAAGCACAATGCTACCTATTCTGCAG
>NW_024015429.1:0-4327 GCF_000499745.2 Eimeria mitis
GGTAGCAGTTGTGCAGTTTCACAGGTGCATCTAGTGTCTGGTGTGGCATTTCCGTATTCACTCGTTATTTGAGTCCTTTTTGTATTTAGGAGCATAGATCAGCAATGGGTCGGTCGATGCTGGCCTCAGATGCTTCCGGAAATAACACCAAAGGGCCCCACGGTGTATTGTGCGTGGCAGTGTGAGGTTAATATGGGTGGCCTGCTGTGGACCGTCGGCTGCTGCGGCCTTTTTGCACAGCAAGTATGTTCGTGGCGTTTGTGATTTGACTATCGGTCCAGCGTTAGTCCGGATTAGTGCCTTGACATGTGATATCTAAACAACTGCTAGCTGTATTAATGGAGTTGTTTGTATGTGAGTGAACGTGTGTTTTTAGCAGAAGGTGAGTGCTGTTGGTTGGTGTACCCTCTCTGCAGAAGATTCTCATAACAAACAGCCTTACTATGCTGGTCATCCAAAGGCTTGGTAGTTCAGGAAGTGTACGCCAAAACAGGATATCAAAGGTGGGGATGGCTAACGGTGATCAACCTTTCCGTCTCGTCGATTATCTCTACCTTCAGGAAAACACTTCCGGTAGAAGTTGTGAGGCTTCGCGTGCTCACCGTAGCGCGAGTTCGACCACTTTCTGCTGTTGTCGGCAACGCGTTGCTGGCATTAAGTGGTATTGATGACTATTGTAGTTATATGGAATTCTTCTGGGTACGACGTTCCTTGTACGGATAGGAAAAATGTTTTGCGATGTTTACTGGATAACTACGTGTTGGGAGATCACGTCATGCCGTCATGCTAGGTGCCAGTTTCATGTGGTTCTGCTGCAGTTCACTCAGAAGAAAGGCTGTGTNTTTGTCGGTGGAACTATATCTGAGGGATACTATTGATGATCGTCCGTGACGCTTGGATGTCAATGAGAGACGTTTATGCTGAATATTCTTTTGCATGTGAACCTATCGCGTTTTCCTGCCGCCGTTTCCATCGTGGTAAGCTGTGCTCGTTGTATCTTATGGGCCTGAAATGGACGGGCGAGAACTACTGTGACAGTTTTGGTTCGTGTATAATTAATTTCTGTGCTTTTTGTGATTGCATTCACATTTAGAGTGCAGATGGAAGGTTGTGTAGCGGGGTCGTGGGTTCAGGGTGTTTGCGCACGGGCATGTGCCCCTGCGGTGTGGTTAAGCCTTTTCTGGCGTTACAATCCGGCGCCAATTTTCTCAGAAAGTACTCCCTCAAAGGCAAACACATTCGCTTTACGCAGACATCGTACTCTGGGGTTTGAAGCTGTTTGATGGCAGACATCGGTGGGTGTGTACATGCGTTCAGATTCATGCAGTGGCTATGTGAGAAGGTTTGGGAGCTGGTTTTGCCTTGACCTTGCTGTTCTTCGGTATGTTCTGGGGTTGGATGTTTCGGCGTTGCGATTGTCGTCTGTGAGACACAACGTGAAATCTTATATTGCCCGTGGGCCAGTGTCTGAGATCACACACGATAGCAGCAGGCTCGTCGGCAATCCAACAAGGTGGGGATAAATAAACAGGAATCAGGGCCTCGGGGTACACGCATTTGATGCTTCACATGCGTCGAAAAGGTGCGTGGTCATCGTTGGTTTTCCAGTAATATGCGAACCAGCAAGGTCGCTGTGTGCATTGCTCTGCAGCTGGCTCGAGCACGCACCGCTGCGCCTCGTGGNCCGCTGCGCCTCGTGGAGTTGTAGGGTTTGTATGGGGGGGCTCGGGACACGGCGAGATGATGCAGTGTCTGGAGTTGCGGTTGGTTCCCGATTTTCCCAGCAGGTACGCCCTGAGAGGCGAATGCGTGCACGTGCAGTGTAACGTGCAGTAGTAGATGTGCGTGATGCAGAGGCGCATACGCAGAATTTGGGGTTGAGGTAGGGGTGATGCATCTGTAAGCCTCGCGGAGCGGTTGGGTTTTTGTGCCATCCTTTAGGGCCACGGCGTGTAGACTCAGTCTCTGGCGTTGTGATTGGTTGCTGATTTTCCCAACCGGTACGCCCTGAGAACCGAAAGCATACACCCTCAGTGTAGCCCGTGGTTTGGGTGCGTCGTGTAGACGCGCGTGCGCAACATTTGGGACAGACGTGCGGGCGTTGTATGCGTGAGCATCGTAGAAGTGTGGATTTTGTGTGTTGGGGTCTAGGGATGCAGTGAGGCGCAGCAATCTCCGTCTGGCGTTGCGATTGGTCGCTGCGTTCTCCAGCTGATAAGCCCAGAGAACCGAAAGCATACACCCGCAGTGTAGTCCGTGGTTTGGGTACGTGGTGTAGCAGGGTATACGCAGTATTTTGGATGGATCTAAGGGATTTGCATGTTTGAGCTCCGCGGGAAGGTAGAGTTTGTTTGCGATGGTTTAGGACCGCGGCGTGTGGGATGCGCGTCTGGCGTTACGACTGCTCGGCGCTTTGGCCAGCGAATATGCTCTTGGNACCGCGGCGTGTGGGATGCGCGTCTGGCGTTACGACTGCTCGGCGCTTTGGCCAGCGAATATGCTCTTGGGAGCGAACGCGTGCATCCGCAGTGTATTACCTGGTTGGTCTGCGTTATGGAAAAGCGAATCCCCAACATTTGGGATTGAGGTAAGGGAGGTGCATGTACGTGAGCATCGTGAAGCTGCGGTGTTTGTCGGTTCGGCTGTAGGACATCGGTGTGTTGAAGCCACGTTTGGCGCTGCGATTAGCTGCTGCTTCGACCATCAAGTGTGCCATTAGAAGCCAAAGTGTACATCTGCGATATATGTAATGCGTGGTAGTTGTACGTAATCGAGTGGCGTATATGCAGCATTTGGCAGGGATATGGAGGTGCAAGTGTGAGCATCTTCGTGCTGTGGAGTTTGTGTGCGGGGGTCTAGGGCCGCGGTGTGTGGAAGGCGTGTCTAGCGTTACGAGCGCTCGGCGCTTTGGCCATCAAGTAAGCTCATAGACGTGACCGCGTGCATGCGGAGCTTAACCTGTGGTTGGGGCGTGTAGTGGCGATGAGTATACGAAGTTATGAGGATTGAACTACCAAAGGTTCCTCTGTGGGCTTCGTGTGATCGTGGAGCTTGTTGAGGGGGAAATAGGGCCATGCCAGTGAGCAGCTGTGTCTGATGTTGCAATATTGATCGGTGCTTTACCCAGCAGGTACGCCCTTACACGCGAATGCATTCAGTCTAGTGCTATTCATGGTAAATATGCTCGGTGATGAGCCGTGTACGTAGTATTTGGGAGGGTGCTAGGGATGCTATATGTGTGATAATCGTGTAGCTGGGGAGTTTTTGTGCGGAGGACTAGTGCCGCGGTGTGTGTATGCCACGTCTAGCGCTGCTATAGGTCGCTGTTTTGCTTGGTTCTGCACGTTTGACCGTGAAAGCGAACTGGTGTATGCGCAGAGTAACACGTGGCAAGTGTGCGTGACGGAGAGGAGTATGCGCAGTATTTGGGAAGTGGGTTTGGGAAATGCATGTGAGAAACGGAGTAGTGAAGAGCAGGGCGCAGCGTTGGCCATGGCCGGAAACGCTTCCAACGTGAAAGGTGTAAACACTCATGCGCACGTATGGAAGAATGGGGAGCACCCAGCTCATTGCGCAGTGACTGCGTAGCACAAACTGCGCAGCACGCGTGGTGTTGGTGGTAGGTGTTTCTGGTTTGGTGGGATTATGCAAGTTGTTTTGTGTGTGCGGGAGATACAATAGATGGATGCATTCCTTGTATTCTTCCCAGCTGGACGTCAAGCGGCAAAGTCTTCGGAGTATCTTTTTACAAACAGAAGAGGTCACCGTCAACTGGTGCAGGCCACCAAGGCCATCTATCCTGGTATATCGTGTCTTCTGTGACTGTGAACATATCCCATTCTCTGTTGTCCTTGGATGCGGAAGAATTCACAAACGTGACTGCATGCCGCCAACTGAATTATCGTGCAACTGGTATTCAGCTTGTGCTTCTTTTGCATACTCTGGTTGAAACCAGCTGCGCCTGCCGATAAGGGTATACAGTGTATTTAGCAGAGAGGTAGTGGAGCTGCGCGTGTGCGCATCATGGAGGTATGCAGTTTCAGGGCGCGAAGCTATGGTTGCCGTACGGTGAAGCCTGCTGTGGCGCTGCGGTCGTGCACTGTTTTTCACAGGAAGTATGCCGTTAGAAGGAAGCTCCATCTTTGAAAGTAATCGGATCTGCATGGTGACGCTGAAGGTACTGTTGCTTTCCAGCTTGCAAGGTGTTCTTATTAGCTTTCCATAAGCAGAAGACGCGAATGTGGCATATGGGACATTGTTCGGATATATCTTCTCCGCTGCGAGCATTTAGGATTCGCTATCGTTGTCGAACCGAAAGGGACCCAAC
>NW_024015430.1:0-4325 GCF_000499745.2 Eimeria mitis
CAGTCCGCTCATGTCGTGTATGGAGGAACACGTTTCGCCAGCAACAGGAGTAGCTAGCGCAGGGCGAGAATGGGTGTACCCGTTAGTGCAATTGCTGATGGCTGTTCGACAAAAGCGCGCTGCCTCAGTGGAACATTGTGTGCCAATCACGTACTGCACAAGGAAGCGGAAACGCAAAACGTAGTGCAGACAGATGCTTCTGGTTTGGCGACTTGTTACGCTGATGTGAGTTTGTAGTGGGTGCAACGTCTGAACGCGTTGCTCAGTGTCTGTCATCGGAGTTCAACAATTCACGAAAAAGGGTCCTTGGTAGTGCAAGATGTAGGCATGGGAACGCACGGCGCAGGTCGTCGACCTGCACTCATGTGATGCGTCAAACATGTCTGGAACGCTTTAGATTCTCCTAAGACCCCGAACACGACGCGATTCAACAGGGGCGCCCAATGCCGTCGTCTGCATTAAGTGTGTATTAAGCTTTCTCTTGGTTCTGTTGCCTTGGTTGGCTTTAGCTGCTTTGTCGTATCTTCGTATCCGCAGGATTATGGAGAGAGGTACGGATGTTGCATGCGTAAGGGCCGTCGGGTTATGCAGTTCACGTGGGCGCGCCTACTGCCGCAGTGTGGCAAGGTCTTGTCTTACGCGCACACATCCGATTCGCTAAGGAAGTACGCTATCCCGGACAACTGCAGCTCGTCTCCCCCGTTTATGGTGCTGTTAGTTATCGAAGTGCTTGTTTCCAAACCTGGGCGCTTGCGTGCTTGCATGCAGATTCGTGGAGGTCCGGTGTGGGGCGTGGTAGCTCGTTTTGCTTTTGCTGTGCTTGTATTTGGTGTTTGCATGGGGCGACATGCTTTGGCGTTGCGATATGCGCTGATGAGACAGAGCCCGACGTGACGGCCGAGCTCAGCGAACTAATGGGAGTGCCTCTGCGGCGCACCGGGTGTTAGGAGGCAGCAGCGACTAGGCAACGATTTGTGTAAAACGCTTAGCAGCGTTGGCTATTTGACCGGCTAGTTATGATGGTGGTTGTTCGACTTAGGAAGGGAGCGGGGCCAGTAGAACATAGCAATAGCGAGGACCCCGCAGCGCACTTTGCAGCTATTGTACAACACGAAAACGGCACCGGAACGCCATGCGGTTAATTGCGGTTCGCAGAAAGCATTTAATCTGTCTTGTTTTCGAATAGCGGTAACGTTGGGATTGCCTCACGGACATCATTCCGGGATGTTCACCTGACGGCAGGTATATACGTGTGCACAGTGGACAGGTGAAATGGAAGGGGGTGTGCAAAACACCCTATGTCTGCGTGCACCTGACGTTGCATGCCCGTGCCTCTGTGCTCTCTTAAGCTTTCTCTGGTGTTACAATGGGGCGCCGCTTTTCTCAGAAAGTACTCCGTCAAAGGCAAACGCATTCGCTTTACGCAGGCACGGTACTGTGAGGTTTGGAGTTGTTTGATGGCAGACATGGATGGGTGTGTGGATGCGTCCAGATTCATGGAGTGGCTGCGAGAAGGTTCGGAAGCTGGTCCTTCCTTGACGGTGCTCTTGTTCGGTGTGTACTGGGACGGGATCATTCGGCGTTGCGGTATGTGCTTGTGCGACAGAATCTGGGATCGCAAACGACCGCCGCAAGTTTGTGGCGTCGTGTGTGGGCAGGGCAATACGTGCTAAACATCAGCATTGACTTGGCAATAATTAATGTGGAACGCTGAGTAGTAATGACGGTGACGGGCAGTTTCTTCCTGTATGATGGCGTTCGTTCCGCGAGAATATAACCGCGTCTACGAGCCGCGGCCGACACACGTTTGTGATTGCTAATGGATCTTGCACGGAAGCATGCGAAGCCTGCAGTTTACTTTGTGTTTATCGAGTAACGCAGAAGAAGGCGCGAAGTGTGGTGCGGGATGAGAGTTCTGGTTTGCCGAGATTTGTTAACCTGTTTTTGGTTGGGGCAAGGTGCAGGTTATGGATGCATATCTGCCTTTTGCCCGAGTTCGGCACCGTCTGTAAGCGTGTCGATAACACTTCAACATAGGGCGGGGAGGCAAGCGCGAAGCAGCCCCCCAGTGCCGTCCACCGGGACGGCATGCAGCAGAGCCCCCCCTGCAGCACGCCTTACTGTTTCGCAGTTAGTGTTAAGCTTACCTTTTGCTTGTGTGCCCTGGTTGAGTGCACCTGCGTGCGACGATAGGAGCGCCTGCGGCACCTTTGCCAGAGAAAACGCGGCAGGCATGTGCGAGCACCGTGGCGCTCGCAGGTTGTGTGCATGCGACGACGGCGGTGTGCCGAAGCTTTTTCTAGCGTTGTGATCGTGCCGTGTTTTGGCCAGAAAGTGTGCACATGACATTAGTCACAGTTGCGACGATGCGTAGCCTTCATCAATCGGACCAATTTGTAGTGCTCCTGCAGTTTTCAAGCAAACCCATTTTTCTGGTTAGGGATACCGTTGCTTTTCAGCTTGTAGGAGAGCAGGCATTGATATACAGGTGCATGCCTGGGGAGTTAGGAAGACAACTGATTATCGTGTTCTTCCTTAACATCCGCTGGGGAGACGTCTTCTGGCGCTGCGATATGCGTCTGGAAAACAGAATCTGGCTTGACAAACGGTCTCCGTGAACTTGTGACGCAACGCGTGTACAATGGAAGACATGGGAGGAGATAGCACTTACTAGCCAGTGATGTGTGTCGTATGCTTAGTCGAATTGGCCTCCAGTTGGGTCCACTTGCGTCGTGCATGATAGCAGTTGGTCTGCGCAGGATGGGAATAACACAGGACCAGATGCAGGCGATGCACTTCTGTCAGGGCTAATGACGCTTACAGGAACGCACCCGGAACCCGTGGCTCACTGCGTACCGATCGAATAACAGAAGCAAGCAGAAAACGTATTGCGCGCGAGTGCCTTTGCAGCTAACGAGATTCATCGACTTGTTTAACGTTTCGGGTAGGCGCAGTTTATGAATGTGTTGCTGATTATCTTTCGCCGGAGGTCGCAACCATGCAGCAAAGTATCCGTAGCACTTCAGCATAGTATACAGAGGCACACAGGAAGCGGACTGTCGGTTTGCAGGCCCGTGATGTCTCAAGCACGCCTTGACCATTTTTGATTCTCGGTTGTCTTCCAAAAAACGGAGTTGGACATCTGCGACCCATGCAGCGCGTTGCACCCTTTTGCAGTTGAGGTTAGGTTTATTCTCGGTTGGCTTGCCTTTATTGGCTTCAGCTGCGTTTGCTGATAGTAAAACATGCAGTATTCGTGGGAGGGCTAGCGGATCTGCATGTGTGAGGGGCATGCGGCTGCGTCCGTCGTGCTCGTGCGAGCATCTGTTTCCACGGTGTGGTGAAGTGTCAGCGAGTGTTGCGATAGCGTACGCTTTTGCCCAGCAAGTACGGCGTTCGCGGAGCCGCATCAGCGCGAGTCTGTTATGGATATGGTTGGGTTTCAAGCCGTTTGACGCGAGATATGGATATGTTTGTGCATGCATAGCGTTTCAGGGAGTTGAAGTGTAAGAAAGCTCGGGAGTGCTTCTTGCTTTGACACTGCTCGTCTTTGGTATTCACTGGGGCGAGATACTTTGACGCTGCTGTGTGCGTTTGCGAGCTAGGGTCGGACCTTACAAACGATCGCAGTGAGTTGGTGGAGCAGTCCATGCGTTCAACGCGGCAGTGCTAGGTGCAGCCCCTACTAGGCAGCGATTCGTACCAAGCGCTTAGCAGTGTTAGCGGCAATTGAAGTCGTGTATGATGTCGCGCATGATACATTTAGTCTGCGAGTAACGGGAATAATGGGATGCCGGCCGTGACCCAGACACTAGTGTTGCTACTCATGGCGCCTTCACGAATGCCCGTCGATTCCGTGGCTCATTGCGTACCTGACGGGTAGCGCGGACAAACGAGGAGGAGCTCATACAGGTGGGTATTTCCGTGTTCGATAGATTTGTTAAGTTGTTGGGGGTTTGGCGATGGCGCACTCGAATGAATGTGTCGCTCACCTGCTTCCTTCTTCCTGAGTTGTGCATTACACTGCAAGGGGTGCACAGCACTCCAACCTGGTAGACAGAGGCAAACACGAATCCGGCCGAAGTCGGAATGCACATGATGCATCAAACACAAGCTGGGCATGTTCGAGTCTCATTATTTTTCCAACGAGACCTGATACAACAGGGATGCCCCATGTGTCGCCAGCCGCATTGTCTTGCAATTCGGATTAGGTTTGGGCTCAGTTCGATTTGACTGGTTGACGTGTGCTGCGTGTGGCGACAGACGCATCTGCAGGATGCCGTGGAGTGTTAGGGGATTTGCATGTGTGGGCTTCTTGGGATTTG
>NW_024015431.1:0-4310 GCF_000499745.2 Eimeria mitis
GTACTGGTCTGAGCGGCAATCTCTACGGTGAGCAACCATCTACATGCAATCTGAACACAAAGCTAACAAAACAGTCTTGTTGGCTTCTTTCAGTAGGGCTTCCTACTGCGCCGAAGGCAGCATCGTACCCTGTACGTCAGCAATGACTGCCTGCACGCATCGACAGAGCTGTCAGCGCGGGGTTGAAAAGGTTTTGTTCCTAAATCTCACGAAAGACACCAAAACATTACTCGCCCGTTGCTTGCGTGAGCTTCCGAAGGCCAAGGGCTTCGCGCCAGGCTCGCGAGTCGGAAGCAAAAAAGATTTCCATGGGTACCATATAAAAAAAAATCGTTACAATTCCATATGGAAAGAAGCGATGTCGTTTCACTCCTCGTCAATTGTTAGAAGCAAACTGCACCACTCCAACAATTCCCCGGCGACTGAGTTGCGCAAAAAGTGTGTATACTGTGAAGCTGTTGCTGTTGGAACAGATCAAAAACCAGTCTGGGAGCGAGTTGCTTTCTAGTGACCAGGAGAGCTATGTTTCATGGCCATTTTACTTGAGTCCGGGCATCACACAGGCGGACATCTGCAATACCCTGAAATGCTAGGCAGCTCCCTCTCGGCATGCTGGGAACACTCCTAAACACAAAAGCCGCGGAAAGCGTTCCTGCCGCAAATGCTATGCCGCCAGTAAGATAAAAAGTATTGATGCAAAATACGGCGCCAATTACACAAGAAGGCAAGCGCAGCAACGCTCTTCTCCACCGAACGTTTCGTCTGCGATTGGAGCTAGTGGCCAACGTTCCTGGCTTGCGGATGCATGATAATTGGACGGCGCAGCTTGAAGCCATCTTTTTCAATAGCCGTGATATCTAAGGGGGGGTGCCCACTAACAGATAAATCATAAATTGCTCTTCGCGCGCTACAAAGCCTACTGCGGCATTAGAGCAAACACCAACCTACGTATGTGCTCAGATGCCAAGCCNCCGACACAGCCACAGGCAGGAAACAGCATAACCAGTCTTTGTTTCCGTTTCGCCCCTTCAACCCCTCTACCCACTAGCTGTAGTAGTGCACGATTAGTGTGGTGGGCATTGCAGAGGCAGTGAGCAGGTTGGAGTGAGGATAATGCAACCGTCTTGGAGAAGGCACCTACCAAAACAGCAAGTTCCAGATAAGCACTTCGCAAACAGGCACGCAAAAGCACGCGCAAACATAACAACGAACATAGGAACGCGAACAACGCGATTACCCCAGCGCGACGGATGGAAAAACCTGCATGCCAGTGCACCCGGGGAAAGCAGTCTCGGACTCCCAGTAAGCACAGTGCCGAACGAGATATCAATAGCGGATGGAGCACCGGCAAACCGTAATGTGAAACTGAACGCAGTCTCAATCATTCACCCACAAACGCACTGAGAGGCCACAAGAACGCAGCACTGCACTGCGTTGCTTCGTGGGTGCTTCGTGCCCCACAAGGAAACAATGCGCCTACCTGAAACCGCAAAAGGTGGCAGAGTCATGTTCCCAATGACCCTCAGTCCTGTTCGGGTACGAACTCCGCCTCATTCGTTGCAAAGGTGGTCGCACGATGCAGCGAACAATGCAAGGCCTGAATGCAGCTCGTTGTGAATAATACACAACTGGCTGTCTAGGCGCTCGGCAAATAACTGCCAAAACACGCGTTTGGCTCAACGTGAATCTCAGCTAGGCACCGCAGTCTGACGACGTGATAACACACGCCAGGAAACGAAAAGAAACGCTGAGCTACAGAAGCGAAAACAATTTTCTCCCGACGAAATCACGAGCAACACGCCTAACAACGACGGAGCTGCAGCAACAGTTAGAGGATCGGCGCAGACGTACTGGCTGAAACATAGATACACGTCGACTTGTGTAGCTAGGAACTTCATGCGCAAAATACACTTCCGGCTGGATGAGTTAAGCAAATAACACTACCGACTCTAACCGTGTTTGCTCCTTAGCAGATAGAGTCATATCAATTGTCAGCAGTCACAACGTTGGAATCAGGCAGATCGTTTGGGAAAAAGACGCCGACGTTAAAGAATGCCCCACTCGACATCAACTACAGGCGACACAACCACGAATGCTTGTATTGGCGATCCACAATGCACTCTGTACAATATGCCTAGACCTTTGCGCACAATTCGTTAGGGGGGAATAGCTGTACACTGCTACTAAAAAATCCGTGCTGTACCATGACAATATCTTGCTCGTGAAGGCTCACTACAGCACGGCCAAATCGGCAGTAGGCATGCATCTTGCGCGATGCTCTAGCAGGACTGCTACTTGGTCGAGCTACCATACCAACGTAGTTACCACACACGTATAACCGCATGCCTCGCCAAACGAAACACGGCGCTTCACGGGGTGGCGTGAATAAGGGAGTGAGCTGTGGCCCGTGAGCCTTCCCCGCTGGGATTGACGACTCCAGTTCATACAACACAGGACGGGCGTCGATCGCCCTGCACACAACAAAATTTACTCTACCAAATTGTTTAGGCAAGACGCGTCACATCCTACCCAGGACTACAACATGGACATGCACCTCATCCAACGGGGTACTCTAAGAAGCCTTCATTCGTACGTGGTAACCGAAACCATGTAAAGCTCAAGTACACAACATTATGCCTCCCGCAAACGTCTCGCGTGCAATCATTCCATTATTCCGTAAGCGCACCACAGACGCATCTANATTATGCCTCCCGCAAACGTCTCGCGTGCAATCATTCCATTATTCCGTAAGCGCACCACAGACGCATCTATGCATATTGCTGATCCAGACAGTCAGGCAAGCTGTCAATAGGCAACTTACGTTCAACATTTGCACTCTATTTCCATCTAAACGTTGTCATTATTGCATTGTAAGATTCGACATTAGCGCGACGGATCTTCCTACGGAAAAGTGCCGTGTACTGGTATACCATCGATGGATCCCTTTCATCATGGGCCAAGATTGTGAATGAGATCTCACGTGACACATAATAAACATAAACGAGTTCAGTTGGCCGACGGTCCATCGGCATCACAAACCGTTGTTCTTGTGTTTGAGTATATCCATGCCGTACTCTCTAAAATATTAGTGCGTACGTGCTACGCTGAGCGAACACCTGCTTGTGCTTAGGCTAAGAGCAACGAGGCATGCGTCTTCATACCCGCCGAAACTGAACCTGGTGCCCAACATATGCGCAAAGGTACATACTGCCACAAGGCCATGCGCACAGCGAAGGGGAGACGGGGAGAGCTGTTACCTGAAGCGAACTGAGGCATACAATCATTTACAAGGCGTATTTCTGAATGCATGACTCAACATTGCAGAACGCCCCCAGAGTAAGACACTGCAGCCTGAGTATTGTCAACTGCACTTCGCAGAGAAGTAATGCTGTGCAAGATACCAGCAGAAGTGAAATGGCAGCTTCCACAATGTAACACTGTTACGGCACACGCTTTCCTACCAAAGCATGGTCGACACTCATTAAGATATCAGGCCAAACGCCGCAACAACAGCGACCATTACATAAAATCCGTTATGCATAGAGTCTTCAACCGCGGCAATTCCCACAAAGATGCATATGTTACGAATCAAGCAAAGTGTGGCTCTAAAGTGGTTTCAAAGCAGCAACCGGTGAAACGCCGACGACCACGTGTAATTTGAGAAATTGCAATCCCCACTGATATTGAGTAATCCCTAGAAAATTGTAGTTGCACACGGCAGTCTGGATGTTCACAAATGTTGCAAAACAATGCAGAACCAAGACACATTCAGGAAGCAACATGGTATTTTGGACACGCTGTAGAGTGTTCAAACTCAACTACGAAGCTACCCGGCAACAAGCATTCGCCATCAAGTGCGATTGCGCCACGTCTCACAGACCTACTGCTATGGTGCAAGTATGTATGAAGTACGGGATGCAATGAACGCACGTCGCCAACAGTCAGCTGAAGTGAATGCGAGAACAACTAACAGAACAGTCGGCAATGAAGTTCCAGTGCACTGCGAGATCCATTTACCTGCCATACCGGCCTATCCTTACGTAGGATGGCCTTCCAGAAGCCATGCTTGTTTATCCAAAGCAATCGCGCTTGCAACTATATTTCTGTAGAAAACATGTTTCGCACGTATCTCACGCCTCTTCCACCTTATCGCCATTCGGAAATTACTCGTTCTATCCGGTCGCCTTGCTCTGCAAATGCTACGCGCTGACACGCCAATGCGATGCGTCCACCTCCGTCTTCATTGGAGATACCTCACCACCCCCGAACAAGAAAATTCTAGCCAGCTGACGAGCCAGCAAAAGCTGTGC
>NW_024015432.1:0-4309 GCF_000499745.2 Eimeria mitis
CAGCAGCAGTAGCCCCCTGAGGAGAAGCAGCAACTGCCTTTTTTGCTTCAGAAGCAGCAACAGTTCGCAGCAGCAAACGCATGCAAGCGCTGCTGCTGCTGCAGTGTGCTGGTGCTGCTGCCGTTGCTGCTGCTGCTGCTGCACCCCGCGATCTCATTCGCCCCAGCAATGTCCACAAACTGTGCTGCTGCTGCTGCTGCTGCTGCTTTTGCTGCTGCTGCTGCTGCTGCTGCTGCTGCTGGTTTTGCTGCTCCTCACAAAAGGCATCAGCGGTAGCAGCGGGTTGCTCTGCTTCCTGCAGGCCAGCAGCAGCAGCAGCAGTACCTGCTGCTGCTGCTGCTGCTGCTGCTGCTGCTGCTGCTGCTGTGCTTGCCTGCTGCTGTTTGTTGTATAGAGCAGCTGGCAGCAGCGGAAACTTTGATAGCAGCTGCAGCAGCGGGTGAAGATGCAGGCGGTGCCGCCGCTGCTGCTGCTGCTGCTGCTTCTGCTGCTGCTGCTGCTGCTGCTCCTGCTCCTGCTGCTGCTCCTGCTGCTGCTGGTGTAACTCTGCGTTTTGTTTGTGCTGCTGCTGCTGCCGCTGCTGCTGCTGCTGCTGCTGCTGCTCTAGCAAGACGGCTGCTGTTCCCACCCCAGGGGCAGCAGCATCAGCTGTTGCTGCAGCAGCAGCAGCAGCAGCAAACGACAGCTTCTTCTCTGCGCTTCTTGCTGCTGCTGCTGTTGCTGAGTGTATCGTCGCCGCTTTTTGTGCTGCTGCTGCTGCTGCTGCTGCTGAAATTGAAACAGCAGCAGCAGATTCCTCGGTTGCTGCATTTGTGTATGCTGCTGTAGCTGCTGCTGCTTCTGCCGCTTCATCTGCTGCTGCTGCAGTTGCTGCATCTGCTGCTGCAGTTGCTGCACCTGCTGCTGCATCTGCTGCTGCATGTGCTGCTGCATCTGCTGCTGCAGCTGCTGCTGCAGTTGCTGCATCTGCTGCTGAGGTTGCTGCTGCAGCTGCTTTGTCTCCTGTATCTGTTGCTGCATCTGCTGCTGCTGCTGCTGCTGCTTCCTCTGCTGCAGCTGCTGCTGTGTTTGCTAGAGCGGGTGCAATTGCTGCTGCAGCTGCTGCGTCTGCTGCTGCTGCTGCAGCTGTTGTTGCTGCTGCAGTACTTGCTGCTGCAGTGCTTGCTGCTGCAGCTGCTTTGTCTGCTGCAGCTGCTCCTGAGTGTGTTGCTGCTGCGGCTGCCGCTTCTGCTTCTGCTGCTTCTGTTGCTGCTGCTACTGCTGCTACTGCTGTTGCTGCTGCAGCTCCTGGTGCTTCTGTGGCTGCAGCTGCTCCTGCTGCTGCAGCTGCTTCTGCTGCTGGTACTACTGCTGCTTCTGCTGCTGCTGCTTCTGCTGCTGCTGCTTCTGCTGCTGCTGCTTCAGCTGCTGCTGCTTCTGCTGCTGCTGCTTCTGCTGCTGCTGCTTCTGCTGCTGCTGCCTCTGCTGCTGCTGCTTCTGCTGCTGCTGCTTCTGCTGCTGCGGTTTCTGCTGCTGCTGCCTCTGCTGCTGCTGCTTCAGCTGCTGCTGCTTCTGCTGCTGCTGCTTCTGCTGCTGCTGCTTCTGCTGCTGCGGTTTCTGCTGCTTCTGCTGCTGCTGCTTCTGCTGCTGCGGTTTCTGCTTCTGCTGCTTCTGCTGCTGGCGGTTCCGCTGCTGCTGCTGCTGCTGCTACCTTTGCTTTTGCTGCCTCTGTTGCTGCCGCTGCTGCTGTTACTGCTTCTGCTGCTGCAGTTTCTGCTGCTGCTGCTTCTGCTGCTGCTGCTTCTACTGCTGGCGGTCCTGCGGCTGCTGATGCTTCTGCTGCAGCAGCAGCTGCTGCTTCGGCTGCAGCAGCAGCTGCTGCTTCTGCTTCTGCTGCTGCAGTTTCTGCTGCTGCTGCATCTGCTGCTTCTATTGCTGGCGGTCCTGCTGCTGCTGCTGCATCTGCTGCTGCTTCTGCTGCTGCTGTTTCTGCTTCTGCTGCTTCTAGTGCTGGTGTTGTTTCTGCTGCAGCTGTTTCGTTTGCAGCTGCTGTTGCTGCTGCTGCTGCTTCTGTTGCTGCTGCTGCTGGTTCTCGCGCTTCTGCTGCAGCAGTAGCTGCTGCTGCTTCTGCTGCTGCAATGTCTGCTGCTTCTGCTGCAGCAGCTGCTGCTGCTTCTGCTGCTGCAACGTCTGCTGCTTCTGCTTCCTTTTCTGCTGCTGGTGTTCCTGGTGCTTCTGCTGCTGCTGCTTCTCCTGTTGCTGCTGCTTCAGCTGCTGCTGTTTCTGCTGCTGCTGCTGGTTGTGTTGCTGCTACTGCTTCTGCTGCTGCTGCTGCTTCTGGTGCTACTGCTTCACGTGCATCTTGTTCTGCTGCTGCTGCTGCTGTTGCTGCTGCTTCTGCTGCTGCACCTGCTGTTGCTGCTTCGGCTGCTGCTGCATCTGCTGCTGCTGGTGTGTCCGCTGCTGCTTCGTTTGCTGCTGCGTCTGTTGCTGCTGCGTCTGCTGCTGCTGCTGCTGCTGCTTGTATTGCTGCTGCTGCTTCTGCTGCTGCTGCTCCTGCAGCTGCTGCTTCTGTTGCTGCTGCTGCTTCTTCTACTATTGCTTCGGTTCCTGCTGCTTCAGTAGCTGCTGCTGCTTCTGCCTCTGCTGCTGCTGCACCTGCTGCTGCTGCTTCTGTTGCTGCTGCTGCGTCTGCTGCTGTTGCTGCTGCTGTATTTGATTCACCAGCTTCTGCTGCTTCTGCTGCTGCTGCTGTTGCTTCTGCTGCTGCTTCTGTTGCTGCTTTTGCTGCTGCTTCTGTCGCTGCTTCTGCTGCTGCTCCTGTTTCTGCTTCTGCTGCTGCTTCTGGGGAAGCGGCTGCTGCTGCTGCTGCTGCTGCTTCTGCTTCTGCCTCTGCTGCTGGTGCTGCTTTCACTTCTGTTGCTGCTGCTGCTGCCTCTGCTGCTGCTGCTTCTTCTTCAGCTGCTGCTTCTGCGGCTGCTGCTCTTTCTGCTGCTGCTGCTTCTGCTTCCGCTGCTGCTGCTTTTTCCGCTGCTGCTTCTGGTGCTGCTGCTGCTGCTGCTGCTGCTGCTTCTGCTGGTTCTGCTGCTGCTGTTGCTGTTGTTTCTGCTGCCGCTGTTTCTGCTGTTTCTGGTGCTGCTGCATTTGCTGCTGCTGTTTCTGCTGCTGCTCCTTCTACTGCCTCAGCACCTTCTGCTGCTGCCTCTGCTGCTGCTGATGCTGCTCCTGTTTCTTCTGCTGCTGCTGCTGCTTCTGCTGCTGCTGCTGCTTCTGCTGCTGCAGCTTCCCCTGATGCAGGTTTTGCTGCTGCTTGAACCTGCGCCAAAGCAGCTTCATTTGCTGCTGCTGCTACTGCTGCTGCTTCTGCTGCTGCTGCTGCTTCTGTTGCTGCTGCTGCTGCTGCAGTCTCTTCTTCTGCTTCTGTTGCTGCGTTGGCAACGACGTAGGGGATTGCTGCTGCTGCTGCTGCTGCTGTTGCTGCTGCTGCTGCTGCTGCCTTTTTTGCTTCAGTGCTTTCGCTAGCTGCTTCTGTTGAACTCTTTAATTCTGCTGCTGCTGCTGCTGCTTCTGCTGCTGCTGCTGCTGCTGCTGCTGCTGCTGCTGTTGCTGCTGCTGCTGCTGCTGCTGGCGAGGTTTCTGCGATTGCTGCCTCAAGGGCGTTGCTGCTGCTTGTGTTGCTGCTGCTGCTTCTGTTGCTGCTGCTGCTGCAATGCTGAACAGCTGGTCTGGCTGCTGCTGCTGCTGCTGCTGTTGCTGCTGCTGCTGCTGCTGCGACGGGGCTGCTGCTGCCCCCAATGCTGCTGCTGTCAACAGAATCTGAGATTGTGCTGCTGCAGTCATCTGAGGATGCTTCATCGCTGCTGCTGCTGCTGCTGCTGCTGCTGCTGCTTCTTTTGTTGCTGCTGCTGTTGTTGCTGCTCTGGTTGCTGCTGCTGTTGCTGCTGTTGCTGCTGTGGTCGCTGTCTTCCTCGTTGCTGCAGCTGCTTCTGCTGCTGTCGCTGGAGTCAAACATTTTCCTGCTGCTGCTGTTGCTGCTGTTGTTGCTGCTGCTGTTGCTGCTGCTGTTGCTGCTGCTGTTGCTGCTGCTGTTGCTGCTGCTGTTGCTGCTACTACAGTTGCTGCTGCTGTTGCTGCTGCTGCTGCTACCCGGGCTGCTGCTCCTGCTGCAGCAAAAGTCCTCAGCAATTACAGCTGGCGAGCAAGCAGTTGCTGCTGCTGCAGCCCTCTGGGTGTAATCCTAAAGTCCAATACACTGAGCGCCTTCACGCTGTGCTGCTGCTGCTGCTGCTGCTGCTGCTGCAGCAACACAGCAGCAGCAGCAGCAGCAGCA
>NW_024015433.1:0-4303 GCF_000499745.2 Eimeria mitis
TATATATATATATATATATATATATATATATATATATATATATATATATATATATATATATATATTATAGTTTAATTAAATATATTTAATTAAATTTAAAAAGATATATAATTGGTGGATATATGGATACAATGCAATGCAATAATAATTAAAATAATTATAAATAAATACACAAATATGTACACTGCGCTTACCATCGTAAAAATATAAAACCTTCTTCATATTCTCTTCTTTATATGCTGCTGCTGCTGCTGCTGCTGCTGCTGCTGCTGCTGCTGCTTAGACAAAAGAAAGAAACTGCAATACGCAGTTTGGGCGGAAATAAATGTAAATAAATGACGACGCGAGAGGCATACAAAAATATTTGAATGCCATCGGCTGTCTATACACCCCAGAGACACAGGAAATTCAATTTATACGGTCCAGACAATGCTCGAGTTTGCTGCTGCTGCTGCTGCTGCTGCTGCTGCTGATCGTGCTGCTGCAGCAGCTGCAGCAGCTAGCTACTCGTGATGCTGCAGCTCCTGCTGTTGCAGCAGCTGCTGTTGCTTCTGCGGATGTTGCAGCTGCTCCAGTTGCAGCTGCTGCAGCTGGTGCTGTTGCTGCTGTTACAGTGCTGCGGCTGCTGCAGCAGCAGCTGCTGCAGCTGTTGCAGCTGTTGTCGGCTGGTGGATCTGTGCGCCTTGGGCTTCACTCTTTGCGTGCTCTGGCCGCCAGGAGTTTGGGAGTTGGGGGAGAGGCAGACAGCCCGCGAGGGCTGCGGTGGTTTAGCTGCTTCGCTAGGCAGCAGGAGAAAGCCAGAAAGAAACAGAAAAAGAAGACGGAGGGGTCCCGCGGGTCAACGAGGAGCTGAAGACGGATAAATACGCAGAAACATATCTCGAATTAAACTGAATCGCCAAGAAGAGGGGAGCTGAGATGGCCGGCTACACCCCCCAGGCAGCCAGCCACAAGGCGGGTGTACGTACACCCCAACCCACTAGAAAAGCGGAGCCGCAGAAAGCGACTCGAGCTGGAACAGCTGCTGTACATCAGATAATTATACACCACCAAACTGCATGCAGAAGAAGCACTACTGAGACCCTCTGCCGCCGCTTGGGGCTGGACAGGGCCACCCGGGTCCGCCGGGGGCGCCGAACAACCCTGCAGCGCATGCAACACAGGAGAGATAATGATGTTCATCGAGGTTTATATAATGGAAAAACACAAAAATTAAACGTTTTTATTGAGTTTTTACGCCGATATTTACCGCTTTCTGCAGCTTTTGAGCTGTCTGTACACCCCGCACTGCGCGGCCTTCTTGCCGGCGGTGCTGGTGTTCTCTCAGCTTCCTCCCGATCGCGGCTGCACTTCATTTCTCTTTTTTTGGTTTCTTTTGATTTATTTGCTTTTATTTTGTTTCTGCATATGTTCTTATACAAGGCGATTCTTTTTCTGCTTTCATCTGCTGGGGTTGTTGGTTGGTTGCATGCGGGTTGCCGCAGCGGCAGTTTCCGCGTTGAATAGCGCTCTTCATAGATCATTTTGACGCTTTTTTTTTTTCAAAATATAAATTAATTTTCTTATTTAAACCATAGAATTCGTTTGTTGTAGAAAATGTCGCAGCAAACTCCCCCCGGGCGCGAGCGGGGTGAGACGGAAGCTGAGCGCGCGCACCGATTGAATAAGAGAAAGTATACAAGTCGAGTGTTTACAAATGTAAATAAATATGTTATGGAGGATAAATTCAAAGTAATTCGTTGCAGAAAGTGTACAGTGAATGCGGTGATCACCGATGCTGAGCTGGAGAAGTTACCGCGTCGTCGTACAGATAACGCCCCAGTATTATGCAAGGACCAGTGGACCATTAAGCTTTCAACGAAACCAAAGAAAGAAGCAATAAAACTAAAAAGATTAAAAGGAATAGAAACACAATACCACCATTTATGTATAGAATGTGGTCAACCTGTATTGTATCAATCTACACCCCATGGCTCTCCTGTACGTTTATTATATTTAATAGAAGCAAATGTTCTTATACCCAAAAATAAATGGCAACCAAAAAAAAGATGCAGAGTATGCGGATATATACCCCGCGACGATCAGCACTTTGAGGAACATATGCGGGACCGTGGTCACTGGGACCAGACCGGTGGTTCATTCCCTGCATACGAAGAAAAAAACGATACGCCAGTCAACCCTATCATTGTAGGCTAGAGTTGCTGCTGCTTCTTCTTTGTTCTTTTTATTTATTTATTTATTTATTTTTTTTTTTTTTTTTTTTTTTTTTTTTTTTTNTGCAGGGGGCCATCATACACTTTTTTCAGTATAACATAAACACGCACACTAGCACCAGCTAGCTAGCTAGCTAGCTAGCTAGCTAGCTAGCTAGGTTGTGGGGGACACATCGCTGTCTAGCTGGCTAGCTAGCTAGCTAGCTAGCCAGCTAGCTAGCTGGCTAGCTGAGGAGGTAAGAGGCTAGTGGAAGGGGCGGCTGCTGACGCACCACCAAAGCCTTCCTCCTAAACCACCAAACCCTAAACCCTCGTTACTTGTCTTTAACCCGCAGGGAAGGTGTAGGGTTTAGGGTTTAGGGTTTAGCAGAGGAACTGCAACTTTCTTTTAAGGCTGTTGCTGTCAGGGTTTGTTTGGGGTGAGACAAATGTAGAGAAGGGTGTGAGGGTTTAGGGTTTAGGGTTTACGAGGATACCCTAGGGTTTAGGGTTTAGGGTTTAGGTTTAAACCTTCAACTCCTAGGGTTTATTAGCGCGACCTAGATATCTAGGGTTTAGGGTTTAGGGTTTAGTATACAATCCCAAAAGCAAACCCTCGAGCGCCGGCCCCAAACCCTAAACCCTAAACCCTAGGGTTTGGGGGAGGGGGCCATGGGGTGCATTGTGGGTGTATGCATGACCCTAAACCCTAAACCCTTAGTCTGAGGAGTAACGCCTTGAGGGCGTCAAAACCCTCAGGCCCAAACCCTCAGCAGGGGACCTGTTTCAGGGTTTAGGGTTTAGGGTTTAGGGTCTAGGGTTTGAGTACAAGGAGCCCCGTCCTCTGCTCCTTGTGCCTTGAAACCGAAATTTCTCCCTAAAGCGAGGGGGGCCCCCATGGGGGCCCCCATGGGGGCCCCCCGAGGGGCCCCTGTAGGGGCCCCCATAGGGGCCCCCATAGGGGCCCCTACCTTCTCTGCGGGTATCTCTCCTCCGTTCGAACTGCAGCGGAGGCCTCGTGGTGGCAGCCCGCACATCCACTGCTTCTTCGTCAGCCTGCAGCAGCAGCAGCAGCAGCAGAAGCAGCAGCAGCAGCAGCAGCAGCAGCGGTAACCGCAGCAGCAGTAGCAACAGACTTGTGGGTTCACAACACGGCCAGCTACAGCCTGCGTTCTGCTGCTGCGGACTTCAGCTAAGCCTGTGAATACTGGAAAATGCAGAGATTAGGGTTTAGGGTTTAGGGTTTGGGGTGTACATGCAGCTCTGTCCACTTCCGCACGGCTTCGAGGGCCGCTTCCACTTGCTCGCTCTCTACGTCTACATATGCAGCACTGCAGCCACAGCAACAGAAGCAGCAACAGCAGCAGCAACAGCAGCAGCAGCAGCAGCAGCAAAATGAAGCGAACTGGCGGCATAGGGTTTGTTAGCAGGCAACAGACAAATTAAACAGCCCGGGGTGGCGAGGCTGAAGCACCAGCAACGACAGCAACCAACGGCAGCAGCAGCAGCAGCAGCAACTACTACTGCTGTAGCAGCAGCAGCAGCAGCAGCAGCAGCACGAGTAGCAGCACCAACAACTAATAACGCTACCAGCAACTGCAGCATTAGCAGCAACTGCAGCAGCAGCAGCAAGTATAGCAGCAGCAGACGGGAGCACAGCAGCAATAAGTGTAGCAGCAACAGCAGCAGCAGCAGCAGCAGCAGCAGCAGCAGCAGCAAGTGCAGCAGCTGACGTTCTGTCTGTGGCGTGGAGTTTGACTCCCCCCCTCCGCCACGAAGATTGGGTTTCTGGGCTCTGCTGCATCACCTGGCTGAACCTGCAGATATTAAAAAAAAGAAATAAAATAAAATAAAATAAAATAAAATAAAAATAAAATAAATTAAAATAGAATAAAATAAAATACAGAGAAAAAAATGAAATAAAAATAATACAACAGGTCGAAACAAAACAAAAAAGTATACAACTGTCTGGTGGAGCTGCCTATACACCTCAGCGGGCTGACGGCCCAAACCGACGGAAATATAAAAAAAACAAAATTTAATATATCCATATATATATATATATATATATATATATATATATATATATATATATATATATATATATATAT
>NW_024015434.1:0-4287 GCF_000499745.2 Eimeria mitis
AAAGCATCTGCTTCTCTTGCTGTGAGGGTTTCTCCACGTATACGCCTTTGAGCAACTAGACGAAGAGAGAAGGCTCTCTGCTGTTTGTGCCAAAGAAACACTTTCATTTGATTCCGGATACGTTTTAGTCTTCTCTCGAGCTCACAGATGTCTGAGTTGAGTAAGTCAATTCTTCTTAGTTCACGTGAAGTTGTCAGGCAGCCGAACCCCGGGAGACAGCGTAACACACGGTGTAACGGGTGCCTGTTAAGGTTCATGCGTGCCATGCGGGCAGTTAAACGCTCTCGTTCTTCCAACTTTTTGCGCAAGGCAACGGCAAGCCGAGATCGAGTTTTCATCATCCACTTGAGCTTTTCATTTGCTTCACTTAAAACCTTCATGTCCTCCTTTGTTAGATTTACGGCATCTGAAGCGGGCAACCGTAGCGCCTCCTTAAGACGTCGTAATTCTGCCTCCTCTGCGATATGCGCTAATGGATCGATAACATAAAACAGATCTGGCTTCTCAGTGGGGACGGGACGCTCATCTCTTCCATTCACAGCTTTTTTTACCGTGGCATACTGGCCCCCTCTTTCCACAGCTTGCTTCACCTTGACATGCTGCACCCCCTGTGCCACATATTGCTTCATCGTAGCATGCTGCTCTTCTACTTCTGCAGATTGCTTCGCCTTGGGACCTTCGTCGTCATTGCCACTAATATTAGCTTCTAGAAGTGAGGCTACTGTAAGGATACTGGAGCGCGCGTACTGAAGGGGAGATGTTGAAGTGCCACTGGCCCTCGCGTCGATGTCGCCTATACATCTCCTGAATGACCCTGTTTCTGCCACTGCCAGCATGCGCTCGGGGATGCCGCTACCTACCATCTGAACGAAACCCAGCTGTCGCAGACACGAGAATCCATACCAGATATAAAAAATAGTTGCTAAGAGGCTTAAGACCGCGGCAGTGTATGCCAAGTAGCAATTCTGGATGCTCGCGCATGGTGCCGTTGACCTCCTAGAAATGAAATAGAACTGGTCAGCCGGAATAAAGGAATACCCACTAGGAGCTTCGTCAACGGGCGGCGAACTGCCGTGATCGACGAACCCTCCGTCCATTACTCACAAGTAACTTGGTGCGATCTGCTCCATGGAGATACAATAAAAGCTGCAAGCATTCAATACTTTGAAAAAACTGTGCAGTACCTTGACACAGCCCATCGAAGCGCACTACATTAGGAGAAGCATCCTAGGGTTGTGCAATATGTTCTAAATCAAAGAGGTAAGCTCAAAAATTCGAAATACAAATTTTGCATGAGGAAGGGAATGAAAGTAAAGCGGTCGTTCCACCAATATACCTTTTGAAGGAGAAAAGGACTGGAGATGGGAGTGCTTGCTGTTGTGTTTTGCAAACACGGGCCCTCTCTCGCCGAAACGATGGAAGGCAATATTCCACCATTCCGTAGCATGATTCTGTGCAGTTTCTGACATGCTACTTTACCTTAGTAGTTCAACCATTGCCCCTGACTATGAGCCAAGAAGCGCGGGACTATGCTCGCGGCTGCTGGGCTCAGCTCTCCGCTCATCGGAAGGGAACACTCTCCGCGGCCGACAATGACAATGCGGTGTTTCCTGCTTCAGAAGTAGACCTAGGCCATAAAATGAGCATGTATACTAAGTGTTGCATTCTTCTGGAATGCCTTGTAAACGTCACTTGGAATTTTAGATCGACAAACTCGTGACTGGGCGATGATGAGGTGGATCATCCATTCCCATTTGCGTGCATGCTGCCTATGGAGGACCAAGTGAATGCTTAACAATTGTGTACAGTGTTAGTGTACACTGAAATTGACTGTGTTTGCATGTAAGGTTGCATTGGGCCACTAGTTGCAGCAGTTTACCTATGCTCCGCACAAACCTCAAGCTCGTGGGTTGCTGTGTCCAGGGTGCATGGGGACTGTAAGGGATACCATATGCTTTGGGGAGAAGTATTGTTGTAAATCTTGTACTTCATTGCAGCTCGCGACGGTCCTCAGCGAAGATCGGTGACCATCGCTACAGCAGCAGAGGCATTCTATCTTCGTCCACATAGCTGCCGGATTACTTTTAGCTTGCACTGCGCAGACGGGGGGAAACGCCTAGTAAGGGACCTCATTGCTATAGCCAGTGTGTGGCAACCTTTGGAGGCGCTGCAGCATGGTCTGTCTGAATTATCACCCAAGTTGTACGCACGTAGCAATGCAAGCACTAGTGGCGCGTTTACCAGTTGCTTGCTGTATTCGTACATGTATTGGACTGGGGTTGGGCATGTTTGCACGTGGCGTCGCCTTGCAACAAGAGTCGCGGCAAGCCGTGCTGCAACTCATGGCAGGCAGGCCACGAGAGTCCTGGATGTGTTCCCATGATCATTGTGAGATGCAGCAAAGTCAGAATACTCAATACCACAGTTCCTTAGAAAGTAGCTGACCTCCCTCAGCCTCCAGGCTCGCTATGCATTGCAGCGCAAGAACCTTGTGCTGCTGCGGAGCGGACGGGGCCTGCCATCAGTTGTCGCACGTCGGGTTGCAGCCTGTGCTGCACTGTAACCCCTTATGCAAACATAAACAACCAATGCTCATTCGAATGCATGCTCAAGCAATGTGCATGCATGGCCAAGGAGGTTCATCCACGACGGAAAAAAGAAGTCGCAGTGTAAAGCAACACGGTGTGGGGCAGTCTGCCTGATGTTGTTGTGATGCACACGGCATTAAGCAAGCGCATTTCCATGCATGAGTACAACAGATAAACAGAGGGCCAGTCAGTGCTCTCTGGTATTTCATCCCTAGTTAGCCAGCAGCCCTGATGATTGCAGTAGCAGAATTTGGCTGCTGGCGAGACATTCAGGCCTAGAGGTAAGCTGATGGCGAAAGCCATCGTGTGTGCTCTAGCCTTTCCAAGCTATGTACCGCTCACGCGCAAAGGCAGGCAGAAATCAGGAATATTTGACTTCCCACTGGTGATCACGGCAATGCGCTGTGCTCTTCGATTCATTCTATCCGCCCAACAAACTCAGAACATCTTCGGCTTCCATTCAATCTACCGCCCGGCTGAATTGGGGCGTTAGACTATTTTAGATGAGGGCGGCAGCTCAGCTCGTTTTCTCACACTTGCGTATGGAACGGCAGTTTCGGCATAAGGAAACGATTTTTTCCAAAGCAGAAGGACGAGCAGTCGGCCACCGGCAACGCATTGTTCGCACTGGTAGTTCTTGCTTGGGTTTACCTGACGAGATAAAAGGGCTAAGGAAGCAGTGTAAAAATGCGTATACGTCCCAACGTGTTCTTTACTTTAATTTCAAATTTGTCAGGTTAGCTGAACTCGTGGACGTTCATTGACTTTCGGTCAAGCAAAGGAAGCTCTAAGGTCCTTAATTGCCTTCTACGCGTCTCGTAATCTACTTTCCCGTCAAACGCGTTATCACCACTTGTGGAAAGGGCCGAACCAAAAAAGGCAACTAGTTTGAATAATCTCCCCCTAACTGCACACTGCTTAGTGAATGCTAAGCTACTCAAACATTGGGAAATGCAAAGTTGTAAACACAAAAAACGACGCAGTCGGGAAGCGTGATTGGAAAATTCAACGCGCCTAGCACAGCAAGCAGTACGACAGTGGCCCGATGTATAGTGCAACGGAGAGCAAAACACAGCAACAAAAAATGATATGTGGCACAAAATGGGGCACAGGAGAATGTACAGTGCAGCGGAGCATAGAGCACAACACTGCGCACATTATGGAATGCGCTGCAGCGAAGCCAACAGGGAAGCGTCGGAAACAAGAGGCAGATGAAAGCCCTCCCAGGATGCAACGCAAGTAGGAAACAATGTAAAATGCAACAAAGGCAGCAAACAGCGCATTCACTTCCATAATGAAGGACGAACAGCATGCATAAATGGACGGAAAAGGGAACACGGATTTCCCCGGAACCTAGATTAACAGAACCAGTAAACAAAAAATAACGCGGTGCGAAGTCCGACGCAATGCGGGAGCGAAACTATAGAATACCAGTTGACACACAACTTGACCTTGGGTCATCGTGAGTCAAAATACAACACTAAGTGGCCCCACGCCCACGCCCTCTTGCCACCTGCTCGTGGAGATGGCCCTGCCTTGGGACGATTACGAAGAACAGTGCTCGCCGTAGAGCCATGTATAGTGTGAATTCTTGCTGACTCAGTATGGTCTCTCTTTATAACATAGACGGCTCTACAGAATAGTTCGACTCCAGTTAAAATAATAGTTCGACTCCTGTTAAAATTTTCACCTGCATCTC
>NW_024015435.1:0-4282 GCF_000499745.2 Eimeria mitis
GTGGCAAGCGAACGAATCTTAGTTTCATAGCAGGCGAGTTCCAGACCATGGCGGGCGGCGCGCACTCCTGGAGCAGAGCGTACGGCGCCCTGATTCTTTTCAGCATCACTCGCGACACTGTGCACTGCAGAGGATCTGCATGCAGCTTCTCTTCAGGACCAGTCTGCTGTCCAGGAGACTGGCGCCAGCAGTCGAACTGCGGACACCATGGTCAAAACCCCCACGGACATCCATGACCTACACTGAACAGGTTTGCGTAGGCAGCATTAAAGGCCATGAAGGTGCATATGGAAATCATTGATGCCGTTAGAGTTGGAGTTAGGAGAGACGTTGTCTGGCACCTTCACCTTGCGAATCCGGTTGCAATTGCATTGTAACGTTGCTCTAGGTGCTACCCTGCTTTTCGCCTAGGCAACGCTGATAGCGCTTTCTTGCTGTTTAGTTTGTGCGTGCCTTCTCGGCGCTCTTCCCCTCTGTAGCTGAGATAGCGTACATGCGAAGGGGAAAAAATTCTTGCGTTTTTCTCTTATCGCTGCTGCAAGAGACCTCAACCACATGGTGGGCTTTCCGTTTTCTATGAAGGTTGCTTTGAGAACAGTAGGCGCTTCGTCTGCTGCTTACAAGCACTTGCAAACGTCCACGATAGCGCACTTGGCGGATGGCGCCACAGCTGTCGATCGCTGGCCACTGCACTTTTGTGAACCTAGGCTCAAGCTTTATTAAAGCAGTCGTCCGCTATCTCTGAAACATACTAGAGGCTCATAGGCCTGCGTGATCGCAGCCTTCACAAATTAAGTGTTTCCGCAGAGGGGAAATGATGGCTGCCAATGCAGCTGGCGTGGCGCCAGTTGCGCACAGGGCACTTTTGTGAGCGTCTGCGACTGTTCAAGGAGGGATGATAGCTTCTGGAAAAGTAAATGTATTGATTTCTCGCAATCTGGTGTAGACCGTTGGCAAGCGAGAGTGGGGTCATGTACGTATTTGGAGAACTACGTTCGGCTCTACAGGAGCCGGCGCCCACACAACGGCCCCCCCAGGTGGTTGCTGCGCAGGCATAAAGCATTTGTAACGCGATGCTTACTTTCTCACATGTTTGTATGTCTCCGTGTGCGTACGTAGCTCCATCTGGATTTGCATGCGCTCGTGCATGCGTGACTGCACAGTCTAAGGGAGAAACCATCCTCAGGAAAGGGTCCCACAGTGCATTGTTCGACGCACGAAATCGGTACAACGTTTAGGCGGCTTTGCCGCATTTTCTGTCAAGATAGCCGGGCTCTCCCAACCGAAATTATTTGCTCACAAGGCTGGAATGTTTAACTAGCGGTCAAGCCGTCGCGCGCATGTTGCACATAATGTTTGATGCCTAGTGGCCTGCGCTGGATCATACGACTTGTCGAAGCACCATAGTCTAAGGACTCTACACACCGTATTCGTACCGTTCACGAGCGTTGTGGCCCTTTGAAATTCATCGCGCGCTGGTGATGCTGGCAAACATATGGTGCTCCTCCAAGTTGGTAGGAGCTTCGGGGACACCGTCGAAACACCGAGCACAAAAGATGGTTGGCTTCAGGCGATCCACTTGGCTGACGTACGCTTACAGCAAGGAATATTTCTTGTGGGACTGCAGTGGATTCCCATGCGTCGCGCCACTTGCCTTTCAGCAAGTGCGCTTACGTATTATACGTTTTACGACACACACAATAGAGCGTCAAGTTCCCACAAGCAGGAAACGCGATGTTCTCCGTGCCGGTTTGCCGCCGACCCCACGTAGGATGCGCCAGTGTGAGGCTGATCGCTTCTTATCGTCCCCACAATAAAAGCAGTAACTGTGACTCTGCATGCAGCTCTGGGAAGTTGCGTGAAAGTACTGACTGCACGAGATTAGAGCCGCTGACATAGAGCCCCTCTGCCTTCGAGGACGTAGACTCACGCTTGCATGCAGCTCATGGTTTGCTACGTAACGGGATTCCAAACGGTCGTCGCAGTGCATGCTGTGGCAGTGGAGCTCCTCTGAGCAGAGTAAATGACTGGTAGCGCAGCTTGCGTGGGTGCCCCTGACGGCCTTCTTCAANACGCAGTCTCGTTTGTGCTCGTATATCGTAGGTGGAGTGCGTAAATGAAGTTTTGTTCGTCCTGTAGGCCATTCTCCGTCCTGCTGCTTTGCTGTGCAAAGTTGGGATTGTGTGCATATCGCAAATCCGCCTCTTTGCGGACGGCCCGACAGAAAGGCACCCGGTTTAAGGCAACTCGCTGTGCCCACGTAAGAGGTTGGAGTTGCAGCGTCAGAGCACGCCATGCGGCACCCACCTGTGGAACAGAGCGTACGATGCTCTTTCATGTCTGCAGCGTCACGTACCTGTCAAAAAAGCTGTTTTCAGTAGGCCAACAGCACACGCCTTGGTCACAACATCTACAGCCATCCGCGCACTAGAATAAATACTTTGCATAAGTACCGTTGAAGGCTGCAACGGTGCATGAGGAAGTCAAGCATGCCGTTAGAGTTGGCGCAGAGGCCGTACTTGGCGCACTCACCTGCCGGAGACGCGTGCTACAGCATTGGAACGTTGCTGCGAGTGTTACTATGGACTTCAACTGTGCAACGCTGACAGCGCTAATTTGCCTGTTAGCTAGTGCGTCTATTCTCGGCGGGTCTACTGTGAGTACCAGAGAAGCCCTATATGTGCAGGATATACGTGAGCACAGTTTGCCCCTGTTTGTCTTTTCAGTGTAACGCTTCTCCAAAGGACCACGCGCATGCCATGAGGTTTGCACATTGTCCTGAACGTTGCTNGTAACGCTTCTCCAAAGGACCACGCGCATGCCATGAGGTTTGCACATTGTCCTGAACGTTGCTCTGATGACAATGTGCGCTGCATATGGTGCCGAGAAGCACGTGCAGACGTTCACCATAGCGCCTTTGATGGAGGAAGCCACAGCTGCTGATCAATCGGTATTCTGCCTTTTTGAACGCAGGTTGAAGCATGAATTCACACAGGCACAATACAGCAATTGGATGTCTGAGAGACACGAAAGTTTGGCAGGCCCCCGTCATGTAGGCGGTCGCAAATTCAATGTTTGCTTGAAAGGTAAAGACAGCTATGCTCGCGGCTGGCCTGGTAGACTGTAGTCGATAATTCGCCGCTTTAAGCTTCTGGCCGGTGTTGTGGGGCTTGCTGGCCTCGGGTGAATAGGAATCTCAAGTCCAATGCAGCCGATGGAGCGCAGTTTTTCACTACATCAGTGCAAATGACGTGCCGTTATGATATGCGTTGATCTGGTGGATTTAAGTCGCAATGAGCACACTGCATCATTCTCTGGAAACCTACGGCGTGGTCATTACATCTTGACTACAGAGGTACACAGCAGCCTAATATGCGTTGCTAGCCGTGTTGAACGGAATAGGCTGACCAGGGCGAGCACATCTAGAAACCTGGAATGTTCGGCACGGCAGGCAGTAGTATAAGCTCACAACGTATGGCATGGCAGGGATTTGGGAAAAATTGCTTTCTCTACGACCGTCTAGTTGGCAGCTCATGATTCCTGTGCTCATTGGTGGCTTAGCACCTCGAGCTCCCGTAAGGCACAGCCATCTCCACGGAATAGAATTGCGCCAGGGGGCTGCTACGGTGTTTGACAATGAGTGCGCTTGGTTTTGCAAGCATACAAGCAGCGTTGATAGTGCTTGAAATGTTCAACAATGGCCTTGCTGACCCTTATGTGCCGCGACTTCCCCCAACATCTCGTTTTGTACGGCTGCAACATCGACTGCTCAGACCTTGGGAATGTGCAAGGCGCTAGTTGCACGCTCGTCTAAAGTCAGGACTGTATTCCATGCAAATACAAAATTGCAAGATTATCTGGTTAGGAATTCCGTAAGGTATGATTCAAAACTAACTGTTAAATGCAGCGTTGCCGTCTGTTGAGGGTGTTCTGGTAAGAATCTTCCGGGATGGCGACGTCTCATGTGCCACCAAGATTAATCATAATCCCACTTGGCGATATTGAATTGTGGCTGCAACATTCCGGCTTGGCGAAAGAACCAAGTGAAAGGAAAAAACAGAGTCAGTAGAACAAAGTCCTCCCCGAGAGCTGCAGTGTACTGCGTGAGCTGCAGTGCAAGTGCAGAAAAAAATGCCATATAGCCAAGCGGCTGCAGGTGCATTTTGCCCTCGCAAAATGCAGACAGTAAGGGAACGGTGTTGGCGCAAGGTTCATGCGATAAAACATATTATCGCACGCGCCGCACAGTCTTCGGCATCATCCGTTAAGGTACACGGGACTC
>NW_024015436.1:0-4264 GCF_000499745.2 Eimeria mitis
CACGTCGCGTATGCAGGCTGCTTCTCGTTTGTAGAGCTGTCCAAAAGAGAGCTACATTCACTTAGCAGGCATGCAGTTCCTTGCTTTGTTTCATGACATATGCTGGGCTGAATCCGCAACGTTTATGAATGCTGTTAAATAGCGAAAAAGCTCGGCAGTCGGCTCGGCATTCCTGATTCGGCGCAACTGTCATGAAAACATGTATGACCGTAGGCGTATTGACTATATGTGTTTTCCAGTGCTTGGAAAGATGGAATTAGCCAACAGATCTAAATCCAGTGTTACAAACTGGCAGAGGTACTGCGCGTGCGCAATGTATCTGTAACATGCTTGGTAGTTGCGACTGGATACATATTGAACCGGCGCTTGGAAAGAATGGAAAGCTATAGCTATCGGACAATACGTATCCACTCAGTGTGCAACCGACGACTCGGAGGATATCAAAAACACTCGCGGTATACGCACACCATCTGTTGCAGTCTAATTCATTTGTACGGCGAGATACCCACCAGTTCAACGCAAACCGCTGTTGGTCAACAATACTCTTTCCCTGTCTCCTTGTACTTTTAGAGCGTTTCTCCTGCACATTGTGGCGTGCTTAGCTGAATTGGCAGGCGGGATATCTTAGTTAGAGAAACCGCTTGCTTGCCGAAGGTTGATGTAGTGAGAATTGGTAGGAAAGCCCTTAGTAACCTTACTCTTTCTATTGCGTCTCTAGGCTCCAGAATACTCGCTATACTGGAGCGTGGTGCCATTTTTCGGCGCGGCTGCACAATTGTACCCGCTCAGGCTGTGCAGTGTTGGTATATTATGTCCTTCCCGTTGATCAGACCAAACTAGAAAGTGGCCGCCTGCACGTGGTTGCCATTTGCACTCACTAATTCCTCCGAATACAGTTCGTAAGCATAGTTGCACTGCGCTGGTCAGCNTGGTTGCCATTTGCACTCACTAATTCCTCCGAATACAGTTCGTAAGCATAGTTGCACTGCGCTGGTCAGCACACTGTCCTATCCTTTGGCCTTATTTGATCCTCGCGTGAAACATCAGAGTTTTTGTTCTCGGCTAGAGCATACGGATCTGTTATAGCTTTCCAGTTTGTGTCATGTAGTGACTGCCGTAACATCTACAGCCAAAATATATTTTTCGATAGCCACGTCAAAGTATCGGAATATTTCCTGTGGGGGAAAAAGCCTGCTTCCAAATGGTTTCGACAAGAAGACGCTCGTGGATGCTTGGACGAAGGGAGTGAGTCGAAGGATGTTTTTTTATCATACGCAGTGACATGAAAGGCGAACGGCCTTCAACTGACGGTTTTACTAGCATAGTTCGGCGGTGTCTCCTCAAAGCTTACTGTTATTATGTGGTGAACCGCGGGGCCATTTAAACGAAGGGCCAGTCAGCAAAACTAACTTGTGAAGACGTAGTTCAGACTACTTTTGCACAGTTACTTGAACTACTTGACCCTTTTAAGTGCTGCTGACTGGCCTTGCACGCCCACTGCCCTGACGGCATAGGCTTCCCTTGCGCCTGCAGGCACACTGCCGCGTGTTCAAGCTAGTGAAGGGCATCACTGAACTCTCACTCTACCTGCAAATATGAGGATTTTGCTTGAGCGGCTACGCCGTTAGAGCATGCTTGATTTTCCCTTGATTTCACCAAAGATATATTGCTCACTAGAAGCGGTTTACGTTGGTGTCAAGGGAAGATCTTGAAATCTTACCAACAGGGAGTTCGTGGAGAGCATGCGCTCACTGCAGAGGATTTCTCTCTGCTAGCATCATGCCTTTGCCTGGTTGTCTAGAAAAAAGGGCATCAATCGGGCTTCACGAGGGTTTACACCAGCATAGGAACCATCTATAACAATATATTCCCCTAGGGAATGCTTTAGATGCCAGCGAGAACAGAGCAAAGCCAGCTTCCGCATGCACATCGACCAACTGGGCTTATTTTAAAATCGAAATAAACTTCGGGCTATGTAGGTGATTGATGCATCTAGTGGCTATTCAGCATCTACATGCCGTGTGCTTCATTTTAACTGCTACACAAGAGGTTTGCACGCTCATGCAGGCGGTATGCGCCATCGACGTGCTGCGCTAATGTGCGCAGGAGCGCCTGATCGACCCAGCTTCTCTATCCGCGTGTTTAATTCGTCTAGGTAGGGATGTCAACATTGTTTGGAATGTGCTTTTACTTNAGCTTCTCTATCCGCGTGTTTAATTCGTCTAGGTAGGGATGTCAACATTGTTTGGAATGTGCTTTTACTTGCGTTGGCAGGCAGGTGGTTGGCCTGAGCAGCGGTCGAGCCGGAATCACATCATATCTGCACCAAGGAACCCCTGCAGACCCCCCTAGTGCCTGCCATTGCTACCTAACATCCTACGGCAGATATAAGCGATGTGATTCTTGGTGTGTTTTTTTTAAATCCGCCTTTAGACGCCCTCCTTGCAAAGCTTTTTGATGCGTGACTGCATCACTGTGTGGTCTCTCGCATATTGGATGCTCTTTTCGGCTGGAACGCAACAGCTGTCAGATGTGTTCTCTTGGCGAGTAGACATCTAATGCAGCGGCTCTGCCACGGCCGTCCGATCGCTTGCTACTGCGTCTAGCTGCAGGTGATCGCAGTGCATTTTTCAGGGGCGGATCATTGTGTAGCGAAGGAACAACGGCTAGCTGTAAATGGGGATTGTGCCGTTGCCTGTTATTCTCAACCCAGCAAGTCCGTGGTGGCCCTAACTTGTCGAAGAAAACATCGCCAATCGCGGGTTGCAGTCGCGTGGTTGCGATTGCAAAGTACATATTGAAGTATTCGGAGCGAAGTGGCGTGCTCCACGAACNTGCAGTCGCGTGGTTGCGATTGCAAAGTACATATTGAAGTATTCGGAGCGAAGTGGCGTGCTCCACGAACAACGTAACGAGTTTTTAGGGCTACTGCAAGGCTGCGTTTCGCAGCTTGTTCCATTTGAGCGTAGCGTTGCACTGCATCGCGGGGCGTCACTGGTACAACTCGCCATCCGCGCGCAGGGATAAAGGTGCTGGTATAAATCGATAGCGCGTGCATAGGCTCACAGTCTCATAACACCGAAAATTTGGTCATGAACAAGGGGGAATTTGATCAATGACGAACGTCACGATAGGAAATGTCTAGTTTATACTACTGCGGTGGCTGGAATCCTTGATAGACTACCAGTTTGCTTGTACAATCGTGCTACTTGCTAACGAATTGTCTATAGTGGATTAAAACATTGAAGTATTGTTTGCTTTTGTGACGTACCCAATGATGCAGTAGTACCTTATGAGCACTGACGATTTCGAGCAGCACGCGGTATGTTCCGATTTAGAGGGTGCGCTGCTGCCTTAGCGGAGCAAGCATTGCACGTTCTCCTACGCGCTGCGGTAATTTGGCAGTGATAGCATCAAGTTTGTGTAGCCTAATTTGTAAGAAATATTGCCTGAGGCTCACTCTGGCAATGTCTTCAATTAATTAGTCCATCCTACATTTGCGAAGCATGGCTCTCGAACACGACGTGCTTGCCTCTTCGATGACTTAATGAAATGCCAGAGTTGATATGCATTACAAGGCAGAGCACAATTTGACTGTTTATGATACTCAGTATTTGAAAACGCCGTGTAGCGTTCGCTTCATTGGCCAGGTCCTGCGGATGCTTTCCGAGTATTCTCAAACCGGACTTTTTTGTTGTTATAACGAACGCTGGANAGATGCTGTTTCTCTCTACAGAGTGAACCCACTGGTCGTGGTTACACGGATTGCAAGTGAAACCCTGCAAGGTAAAAATGCTCGCCCCTGCAGTTCAATGCGTTCCGGCAAATGTCACCGAACTCCCCTTGCACTTGAGTAGCCATATGGAAGCATATGAGGTTTCTGGGCGCCTCTTCACCAATACGCCGTAGATTGTGTAGATTGTGCCGTCCCTTGGCTTCTGCCGGGTGCGGGCAGAGCTGTCATGACGCTGCAAAATATACCATCTTTAGTTTCACTAATTATATGTTGCACTGGGGCCCTGTTCCGCATGGGGAGGTACTTTGCGCATAACTACTGGCTGAGCTTCAGAAAGTAAGTCATTACATTCTTTCATTCAGATCGAGTTTGAGTGTCATGCTAGCTAAGCCAAACTCCGTGCAACCCGATAGAATAAAACAGGGTTCCGAATCATGCTTCATTCCGCTTCATTCCCGGGCAAATCCTCTAAAAGAACTGCCGTCAACAACGGGGTAGTTGCTTTGTGCCTGCGAACACGGTTCCACG
>NW_024015437.1:0-4234 GCF_000499745.2 Eimeria mitis
CACCTTCGCGTCAAAGTAACGAAATATTAGAAAGAAGGAGATGCTGAAGGCAAATGGCGATGCACTGGGAATCCACTTGACTCGCCACAAAATCCCGACGCAAATGCCAGAGCGAGCAGCCCTTGTTGTCCTAATGGTGGCGGCTAGTCTTCCTCAGAAGAAACCTATGGATACGCCCATGTCAGTGTAATCGAGAAAAATAAGTTTGTAAAGTTTTATTTCATAGATAATTCCGCTGGAGAGGGACGGAATCCTGAGGGGACATCCAAAACTCCCGCCGGCGCCGCTGCCGCCCGGGCCGCCGTTACAGGAGGGTAAAGCTGCTGTTTTGCGGCACAGTTGAGAAGCCTTCTAGCAAAGGGAAGCGAAATAATAAATTCTTCTGCCTAAAAGAGAGGAGCTGGAGGGGCGAAGCCATTCTATGATGCGTATTTCAAGACTTTGTCACAGAAGGCGTCGTCGGCGGAGTCCCTTGGTGTTGGTCCGCAACCTGAGGGTGAATCTAGGGAACCATCTTCTCACGTGCGGAAATAACTTTTCTTTTCGTTGTAGTATTGTTTAGGTGATAAAAGGGGAGGAATAAATACTTTGAAACACGAGCGAAGACGCCACAGTGTGTGCTGCCAGCACGCACACGCACACCTGTCACACCCGAGGAGGCTGTGTGGGGTGGGCAGAAACTCCCTCAAAAGCAATGAAACCGCAACGTTTTCTACGGACCCTTGTTGTTTCAAACGAAATTTGAAATATTTACTTTTTTGGTACCATATCTGCTGAGGCAGTCACCCCGTACTGCACAGACCTTGCGCGAATGGCTCAGGAAGCAAATTTGCATAATCCGTAGAGGATGAAATAAGCACTTTAACGTGGACCTCTCGTGTTCAGGAGCTGTAGGTATGAAGCGACGAAGGATATGTGCCTATGCATCGACCCCTTCTTCCCAGCGATGCCCCCATGAAAATATTTGAAATCCAGGCAACAAACTATGTCGTAGAGGCTCCGGAGTTTAATTTAACGGGGAGCGGAGGCATCCAGTGCGATAATTTTACCGAACAAAGTGGGATTATTTTGTGTGCCTCCGATGTCTCAAATAGGATCTCAACTTAGAAATCTGCCACAATATTAAGACGCGGGACCCCCAATCTGGACCGTTTCACCACAAAATAGTAGGCCTACCGTGAGTGCTTTCCCATCGTTCCCAATAGTGTTTGGTGCCAGAAAGGTTAGATGCTCCTCTATAGCACGTCGTCTGCCCAGATTGTTAATTTAGAGGCACTTTTATTCCCTACGAGACAGTGTAGAGATTTTCGCGCACTGGATGCCTCTGGTCCCTTTCCGTTAAATTGTGTGAGCAGAGGGGGATTATTTTGCGTGCTTTCGAGTTACCGGCTCGGTAAAAGAGCATAAATCGAACCGCTATATTGCTGGTAACCAACTTTAGGGAAGAACGTTTCATAAGAGCAGCGAACGTGTGTACTGGGTGCGACCTAAGGAGACTGATGAGGTTTCTGGCAACTTCTTATCCTGCCTCTGCCCAAGTAATTTGTTTGTCCGTCATGGCTTATTCCTTTAGAGAAACGGTTTGGCCTGATAATCTAGGGATAAGATTCCTAGAGTGTAACGCGAGACTCCGGAACTTCTGGAGACTGCCGTGCGAACGAGCTGGGGCAACAGGCACTTCTAAATGTGCTTTATATTCGTTGGCACTGGTTCAGTTTCCGCTGCAGAGACTAGATACCATGAGAAGCCAATGCTTTTGTGCGAAAAAAGAACACCTATATGTATTTATGGAGCAATGATTCTCCAGGGGTAGCTGAAGCACACGCCGAAAGTGATGGAGGCTCTCCTAGAGGTTCCGGGTGAACACAAGCACGATCTCTAGGTAACATAACAATTCAACAGCTTACTGATTTGGGCCAAGAAATTGCGACAAGTCGCTGCTACTCGGCAGGCACACTCACGGTTCCATACTCCATCCACCTGCGTTCTTGCTTACGAATGCGGGCATGGAATGCAACCTTGTGTATACCGTCGCGATGCACTGGATCTGCGAACAGGCTTCAGCGAAATCAGCTGATGAATAGGCTGCTAAATCCCCCAGTTGGCCACTTTTCGATTTGGCGCGCCAGAACTTTCTCTCCGCATTTTTATTAGGGTTGTCGCGCCTGTATGATCTTCTGCCATTTTTCTTCTCCAGTACCGGATTGTGTCAATGCACGCTGGCTGACTGTTGAGTGTTGCTTCTTTTCCGCAGTTCGCCTGCTTTCCGCTCAACCTTCCTTTTAAGGTGTCGGCGTTGAGTCTGTTTTGATGCAAAGCTTGGGGCCGCTCCAGAAGTTATCTCGATGCGGTACACTGGGCGTCCAGCAAGAGGCCGGCTAGCTCGGAACGCCTTTTTGTTAGGCAAATATGAAAACCCTTCCTCTAAGTGCGATCACTTCTACCTCTCATCAGCAGTTGATTGGATGAAATCCTCCAAACGGTGATTTTTGTAAGGCCATCGCGACGGAGTGCATCAATTTTCCCGTCATCTCCCAGCGTGAGAAAATCCCGTATAGCAGGCCAGCTAAGGCGTGTTTGGGGCCTTATGGATCATAGGACCCTCGGAACTGGACTCCACCCCGATCGGTGAGTGCACCAAGCATTGTCTGCAGCTCTGCCTCTTGAGCCCCCAACAACAACACAAACGCAGACGAAAAAGCTCAAGCATGAGTTCCAGGTTCCAGTAGATTTCCGATTCCCCCAATGTGATGGGATGTAATGGAACAGTAACAGGGGGGGTACTGTGAACCAAGGAATCTGATGATGTGCGGGCTGAGCGCTCATTCGCTCTCGTGTTACGCCTGTTTTCGTTCACGTTAATAAAGAATATTACACTGTAGTGCAATATTCCAATGAGCATGACTGAGTAACAGGCTGTTCCTCTGAAAGCCATTTGCGCGGCACATCCCTTAGCGGGCATAAAGTGACAACCTCAAGTAACTTCCCTGAGCGACAGAAGCTCAAACATCTCATCTGACTCGGCAAATAAATAACTTGTCCGCTTCTCCAAAATTGTTGTGCCCTCGTCCTCACTAGACCAGGCAGTGCGGCCCTAGGGGCTGGGAGAGGAGATGGCCTGGCATGTTGCAACACATTTTGCACAAAGTCTCGGGTCAGCCTCTCGTATTCATAACAGTATCGCTCTTCTTGCAAACAATATCTAGTACACACTAGTACACTCAACAAGTAATGAGTGCGAAAATTTCAATCTGCACACACATCCGCTTACATTATTCAACCAATCTTCACTCCGCAGCAATGAGCACGGCAGTGTTGCCGTGTTTGTAGTGAGTATTCACACCCAGCATCCAGTGCCTCTGCAGTGCATGGGAACCTCCTTGCCCCCTTTTTCTCCAGTTCAATGATCAATAGTTTTGCCGAAAGATGCAAATGCTGTTGGGGTCGCGGGGAGGTAAATCCTCTGACTGATTCCCGGCATATGCACTTCAATGCTGTGGTCTGGAAGCCGCCTGCGGACCCTCTACTGAGTTACGTTCGACATGCCTACGAGTACGCAGTGGTGGAGTGATCTAGCGGAAAAGACGTATATCCTGGCAGTGAGACCCGTTTATAAGCTAAGCTCACATTGCACGCAGGTGGACCTTATTGCCTATCATCGTTTCCTGTCCGCCACAGAGGCGACGGCTACGAATATACTGATAAGTTGCTCATCCTCCCATCAGACCCACCTATCAGTCTGTGCCAATTAGGGCTAGCGACGCCTGACGATTAAAAAGGAGTTTTATGAACACATAGTAAACTCTATTCAAATATATATGTACGGCTACGAGGCCGTTAGGCCTCACAACTGGGGCGGATGTTGCGTGGGGGACACAGAATATCTCTGGTCGTTTTGTAGCAACACATGCAAGTACAGCCAAGCCCCTCCAACTTCATGCTTGAAAACTGTAGAAAATTGATAGACAATTTTTTGCCCCGAGCATACCGCCCGCAGGCAAGTACAAATGTACGTGCAGCCATGCGGCGCTGCTACGCAGAATACGGTGCAAGCGAAGTTAAAGTATCCACACACCTGAGCGTTGAAATAGCTTTAATGAAGGCTAGGACATAGAAGTTTGCAGTTCTGTACAAGCTTGTCATGCTGAAGTGTAACATATACAAGGGGAGCGGTGAATATAGTTGAATAGCAACGGCACCCCAAACGGCGTGCAGCGGGAGGTGGTTCTCCCGC
>NW_024015438.1:0-4233 GCF_000499745.2 Eimeria mitis
GTATTATTTGCGCCTTTAAACAAAACAAATAAATAAATAAATAAATAAATAAATAAATAAATAAATAAATGAGATGAATAAAGATAAAACAGTGAATAAATGAATAAAACAACGAACGAAATAAAATCCATAAACGAGAAAATAAATGAAACGAAGGTAGTATAGCAAGAAAACAACAAATAAGCGAAAGCATGAGCAAAAGGCAACTGATAAAACAGCACGAAAAAGTATTATATTAAATAATATTGCATTATATTTTTAATTTTCTATTTATTTTTATTTTATTTTCGTTGTTTTCACCTCCAGTGTCATGAGGCGGCTCTGTAGTTGGTTTTCTTTTGCAGCTTCTTTTAGTGTGCTTCGGCGGTACTCCATCACCAGGGCACAAGCTGCAGCAATTGAAAAAGAAAAACAATTAAATATACAAGCAATAAAACAAATAAAAAAATAAAATATAAGAAATTCAACAAATATAACAATAAAACATATTTTCATAGATTTCACATATATGCGTATCACTTCAGGTCCTGAAACTAAACCAGTTGATATGTTTCTTTACCATCAGCCAAACGATAAACAATAAAATATTAATTAATTAATTAATCATTTAGTTTATTAATCCATAAATTAATTACATCCTCTTTGTTATCTTTTAAAATGCATTGATTGCTTTATAGAATTTGTGGTTGCAGTTTCTTGTATGCAACCTCAGAGTGAATAGATGAATTAATTAATTAATTAATTAATTAATTGATGGATTTAATTGTGTTTGTTATTTTTCTAAATCTGTGGATTGGTTTTTTGAATGATGATGTTTTTATTTTTTAGTTTTTATTAGTTTTTACCTGCAACACCAAAGATGAAAGCCTCGCCGATGATGGTTGCACCGAGCTTGACGGCTTTTTCTTCATTTAATTTTGGAATAAATTGTAGTTTTTCGTCTTTATCATAGAATCTATTAATTATTTTTTGTTCTAAATTGTGGTAATGCGTCGCCATAGAAACACATGCTAGCTTGAAATACGGGTTTCCTTGTGCTGAGTTCTGTAGGTAAGCAGCCATAGGCTTAGAGAGCTGACGCAGAGCAACACTGAAGAGCTTTGCAGCAGGAAATGGCATTGTTTAAACACATCAGCGAAAACCAAAAGGATAAAAGAATAAAAATATAATAAAAAAACATTAAAATAAAGAAAAACAAACAACAATCACATCTTGTTGCCTCAACGTTGTTTCAACTGCACTGCGAACGACAACACAAGGGAAACGAGAGAAGGGGGCATCTGTAGAGAAACTGCAACAGAACTATCATTTATTTGTTTGCGTATTCGCATTAAACAACTAAAATTTCACTGTTTTCAGCGCTTTCAGCAGAAACATCACATAGAAAACACAAAAAAATACGCATGCAAGGAACGGGGCTGCGAGCTCAAATGCATTGACAAAACCCTCATTTAAACCGTTTCTGAACACATTATAAATATATTTTACAGCAGTTATGCTATTATATACAAAAAATAATTTAGTTAACAAATGATAGATGAAATACTTTATAAACATTGAATATGATCTCGGTCGTGTTTCTGTGTTTCAGCATCCTCGACTCAACAAGTCGGTTTCATACAACTCGCTGTGAATGCAGCAGTTGCATCGATGCGAGTAAACTATATTAATTTATAATTCTTCAGTGTGGTAATTTCACTTGTATTGTTGCCGTAAACCTCCTATTTATTTATTCTGTTTCAGAAACCTGCGTTCACGACTGAATTCGTTGAGAAACCTGAAGTTTCTCTACTTGCACACGCGCTGCTTCTTTTCCTTTTCCTTAGCTAGCCCCGCAGATTGTATCTGCAAGCGCTTACCAACTGCTCAACTGTATTGTTTATATAAGTTGTTTTGCTTTCATATGAAATTCTTTTTCAAGCTGCTGATATCTCATATACCTTGGATCCATGCTTGTGGCCCCCTCCAGCGTGCATAGGGTGCCAGCGAACGGTGTATTTATACAATTGAATTCACTCATAATTTTTTTCTAGAATATCTTTGTACTTGAACGTATGTAAAAACTATTTCTCAATTTTGCAATTTTCTGCAGTTTCTTTGGCGTTTCCTGAAATATATCGAGCAACAGACCGAAACGTGTATACGCGTTTCACTATCGTTTCTCTCAGCCTATCTGCAGTGAAGGTTCTTCGCTCACTTCTTCTTGGAGCTCTGAGTTCGTGTTACCGTAGCGAATGCAAATGTTTTGTTAGAAACACTGAAAGCTGCACTCTCTTATTTGATTGATTTTCATCTGATAGAGATCAGTAGATGCCTCATACACGCCTTGCTCAGCATAACGTTCGTGTTGAAGAGAGGAAAGAAATATCGTCTGTTTCCGCGTGCTTTCTTGCTTACCATCTTTGTTGGGTTTAGGGTTTTCTTTTTAGAAGCTCGCTTCCTGCAACAGACAGTGAACACGGAACTTGAATTCCCTCATATCCGAGGCACGCACATTGCAGAACTGCTGTATCGCCGCATCTCTGGTGCATCCAGCGTCCCGTGGCTAGCCAGCTAGCTAGGCAGATAGCTAGATAGCTAGCTAGCTAGCTAGCTAGCTGCAGGCAGTCATCTAGCTACAGCGAGCTGGTCGCGTTTGCAAGTGCGAGGTAGTCGATGGATGTATCTGAAATACCCAGCCAGCCCACTGCACGCGTTTACACTTTAGCCGCGGATTTGCAAACTGCAAAGGTCCAATGGCTTTCATATTTCCACTGGGACTCCACACCTTTGCAAACTGCGCAGAAAACCAGGACCTACACTGTTGATGAAAGCCAACGAAGGATCACGAAGCAGCAGCACACCAGCGGCTGCAATTGCAGCCTCAAATTCATTTCGAACACAACACAAATGCTTTTGTATTCGCGGCTTTCCCTTTCGGTAGGCATATAGAAATAAATACTGGTGTAGATGAAGTGAACAAATGTAAAGAGTCAACCTATCACTAGGGGACTCCACCGCTTCCTCATTCAATTTCTCTCTCAAATCCAGTGCTTTTGTGCGCGCACGGGAGGTGATGCGGTGTATACGTTCTCTGTTTTCGTTTGCTTCCTGGGGGGTTAATTTGCTGATGTCGAATACGCTGACGTTTGCAAGTGCTTGCCGCAGAACCTCTACAGTTGGTGTTGCGTGTTTCTCCTTTGTAACTGCTTGCCGCAGTATCTTTACAGTTGGTGGTGCGTGTTTCTCCTTTATCTCTATCACCCCTTGCTGGCTGGAGGCCGTGGGTCGGGCCCGTTTCTTTTGACTGCGACCCTCTGATATTTGTGAAGTGTTTATTTGTGATTTGCTTTCTTTCAGTAAGTCTGCCGCGGCCTCGAAGATGTCGATACACCTGAAGTTGGACGAATTATTAAGGTTCTCTACGCCAAAAGTAAATAATTAGGTGTAGATAGACAAATGTATTAATAGACAGATAGACACCCAACCAAATAGACAAACATATATATAGATATATATATATGCATAGGTAGATAGATAAATTGATAGATATATAGAGGTATATATATAGGTGGGGATACATGTATATATACGCACAAACGCGGCTCAGCACTTACCACTCAAAAGGATCCGCTTCCTTAACGATGGTGTCTGAAGAAAGGCAGGGCTGAAGGAGCTCCAAGTAATCGTCGAGTTCTCTGCTTGCTGCCAGCACTGAAGCAATGCATAGCAGGTGAAGTAAGAGGGAAAACAGAAATAAAAGCTTTAATTATCTTTGACTTACTCTTAAACGGAAGGCGAAGCCAACTTGTATCTGCACTGCTGAGAGCAGAGCTCGAGATTCAAGTGATGGGGGAAAGCTGTACTCAGAGGTGTTTCAACAGTTTCCGATCTCAGGTGATTTGATGTTTCAGTGATGAACAATAAATATAATAATAAAATCTATTGGCAAACTAAAAACGAAAAGAAAGTTCTGTCGCTGAGAGGAGAACAATCAGGTTTCAACTCGACTGCATACAAGTGCGAAACTTGAATATCCTGTGCGCTCTCGAGCTGTGCATACACCCCATTCTACGTTGCTGAAAGCGGCAAGAAACTGTAGAAACCTCAATGAAAAAACGGTAATACTCTCTGAAAATACTGGTTTCTATGCAGACTGAAACCTAATAAAGCCGTTACTTTGAAAGAAATTCAATAATAAGGAAACTCAATTATCGTCAGTTTCTGGTTGGTGGTTCGGTTCATGTCGAGGGC
>NW_024015439.1:0-4228 GCF_000499745.2 Eimeria mitis
AGGCCTGTTCATTGCGTTTTACCAGCAAATATACATACTCGGGATTCAACACATGGGCAACGCGGATCTGTTGGGCAGACTGCCAATGCCGGTCATCAAAGTAGGCGAAACCGCATCAGAACTGTAGTCACAGATAGGTTCAACATTCACTGTATCTCTGTAGCTTTACAGAACGTAGCATCGCAGTGACGGATGTGCCATTGGGCGCACTTCCTGCGCATAGATCACACGTTGTCCGCTGGCACGTCCCGGCCGAGGTGGGGCACCCCGCAAAGCCATGGCTCTTTGGCCAAGAAATAGTGCACCACGTCAAAGCAAAGTCTTCCCTCAACTACCGGTACCAAGGCTGTCCTGCGACAGTCGACGTCTTCTGCCACACACGCTCTATATATGTAAGCGTTCTAAGCTAAATGGCCCATTCCTTGTCTCCCATGTAAGCATTTTAAGCTAAAGGGAATATTACTTTAAATAAAGTAAATACTAAAAAACCTTTAGGTAAGAAACTAACAAACAGTAGTAACTCAGTACTAATAACGTCTAAAAATATTGATGACACCGTTGAACCAGGCACCTCGCCCTTATCAGGGGTGCGCTCTACCGTTGAGCTAACAGTCCTTTTTTCACTGGCACTTAGCTATCTTCCCAATAGTTTTATTTAAAAATATTTTTGCCGGCTAAAATTAAACTAAAATAAAAAATAAAATGAATATTCAAAGCCGAAATAACCTTCCTTTGAGAAGGTTATTTCGTACTCCTTAGTACCTTTATATTTGCTCACTTGTGTCAGTTTTAGTACGGGCATAATATATATTTAACATATGCACAGCAGTTGCGGCATTTCTTCCTTGCAGCTGGAGACTTTGCGCTGAGCGCATCTCCTACACCCCACGAAACATACAATCTACTTGCAGACAACCTAGCTCCGACATCTTCGGGTATTCAGCAACAAGGAAACTTTCATGCAAATGTGCGCCGCTGAATTCACCTTAGCGAAATTCCCTATAACGAGACCCGAACCCATGGAATTACAGGCGCATTAAACTCTGAAAATAAGACTAGCATTCCAGGAGCAACAATTAGAACGCCCAAGCACAGCGGTGGCAGGCGGGGTTTTCTTCTAATTATAGCTACATGAAGAGCAGATAATCAAGTCTCAATGACCTCGCCTTCCTATGGCTGTGTAATCTGGTATCAACCGCATGTATAGTGGCTGAAAGCTGTTTTCTGTGGTCCTTTTAGTCAATGAAAGAGGCAACGTCTGTTGCCCTGACGTGCCGATAATTCTACAGAATAGCGAGGCTCGCACTTGCATTCTCCGAGCAGTAGAGCAATGACACTTGGCGAAGTATAATTTTTTACGATCGGCTAGTTCTTGATTGCACACTAGCGAGTAACGCATAACGCGGGTGCACAACTGTGAGGCATCTAAACTCAAACGGCGAGCGACAAGTACTCTGAACTTCATTCACACAACAAGCACTGCATGAGATGCACAGTAAAGAGCAATTTTCCATGCGGCCAAGAATGGGGGCATTCTTCTCGGGATCTTCTAACAGTGCACTCACCTCCTAGGCATCCGACCGGTTTCCGTGTCGTTACCGTAGCGGTCAAGAACTAAATTGACTTTGCTTGACTGAAATAAAATCCCCCACAAGATGTGACGTATTGGCTGCAGATATTTGTCTGCATAGGCTTAAGTGAAAAGCTACAATCGTAGCATTAGACGAGTGCCCGCGTTCATTTGCATTGTGTCGCTCCTCACAGGCGACACAATGCAAATGAACGCAGGCAGAATAAGCTTCAAGTATCGTCGACCTACTGCGTTTCATCAATACTTAATCATGTATATTAGCCACTAGTGTAAGATATTTTGGAAGGGGCAACTATCATCGAAAACTGTACATTTATACTGATTAGCAATGAAAACTGTACATTTATACTGATTAGCATGCTAGGTGAGCATGTTCCTAGTGCGCCAGTACGTTGCCTGAGCTGTAACCATCTGCATCTTTCCTTGGCTCCATGCCATCCACTTTCCCAGCACCCTGTCACACGGTCGATTGCTCCGACAGCTCCCACAGCAACATGCAAGACGAAGAAACTGCGGATTGCATCTGAGAAGCCGTTTTTCCCCTTCGTATTTGCTGTGCCTTCCACGTGGCAGTGTTGAGAACGTTTCCGAGATGTAAGACCCACGAGGCGCATGCTTTGCATAGTCATGTAAACATGCATTTCCACAAGAGGCATGAAAAAAACGAAGCTGGGACGTTTAAGCTGTACGGTGAATGGATGCCTGCTTTACCGCAAACATTTTTGCAAGGCCGTCCCTCACCGAGACGTACCCGATAGAATGCACTGTACGCTTGGCCCCTCGCAAAACGAGTCCTTAGCAGAAACCACGTTCACATGATGAATTCCAGACGGGAAGCTTCAATTTCTTCCCTGTCACACCAACGCAGTGGAGGATCATCAGATGCCAGAGCCACATGGGCAGCGCCGCTACACTTTCATCGAGATATCTTGCTACAAGTTAAAATAAATATCGGCAGGCAACAACCGGGCCTCTAGTATTCAAAAGCCCTTACTAGATACGTCTGCGCAATAAGAGGTACAAACAGCCTCTGGATCAGCCATATACGGAAATTCGAACCGCCTGTATGCCACGCCACTTTGTTCCCCGTGCATCAAAAGCCCTAAATCTTAAACCGTAAATTCTACCCGCATTTGAGAATCTGCGTATCACATTAATTCTTGCTATCAGGAAACGTATGGCAGTGATGCACCCCGTGGGAAGAAGTGGAGATAAACGTGGAAAGCAATAAACAGAATAAATAATGTAATGCATGCATATCATGCATATGTAATGCAACGGAACGCGATACTACAGCGGCAACTTTCGGCGAAACGCAGCAACTTGCATTGTTCCCGACGGTCACGCGCGGTCCGTAGAAAAGAGATTTCCAATGTCAAGGGCTATCACAAACGCTCAAACTACAGACAGCAGTTGCATTCACATGTGAAATATTCAGCACAATCACTGCAACTGGATCTGCTGCTCATCTCGAGCATGATGAAGTTCCTTCTCGCTCAAACGACAACAATAACCAGTTCCAGCTGCGTAAACGCAATGAAACCCATTTCACTTTCTCAACTGAGAGACTTCCAAAACTGAAGGCGTGAAATTTTACGCATCAACCAGCTGATGGCGTACCTGTTGAGCAGCTCTATACACCGCGGAAACATCCGAAACACCAAAATACTCCTGCGTCAAAGCTCCTCCTGAACTTCGTCCAGACCACATGACTCAAGCTCTCCACGATGGTTTCACTACACTCCTCCTGCATTAAAGGAAATACAAATCACCAAACAAACTTGAAACCTAGCTCACGGTTTGTCATCGCTTGCGGAAAAGGCAGACGAGGTACCGAGCTAGCCAAATAAAGCACCAAGCATTGAGACACTAGTGAATAGCCGTATCTAGCTATGCAAATCCGGCTCGACCAGAATCTACACGAAACGCAAACAACTCTGATGAGAAAGGCTGCTTCGCAGTAAATCGCCAGCGACGCAGAAGTGAAGTGCGAAGCAGCTATTACCAACGCAAGACTCCACAATAAAACTCGTACCAACACTGAACGCACGCAAGGCCCATGCACGTACAACACAAGCAACCCTTTGACCCAGTTTTACCTAGCGCCTACTTCCTGATAGTCACCACAAGGCAAACGAGCGGAGCATATGTGGAAGGGAAATCATGTGAAGCGTGAAAATGTTAGATGTTGTATACAATGTGTGTTGCTCCACGATATATGTGGGCATGCAATCGGCGACACACACAGATACAGGCGTCCTATCCAGCTACGCACGTCCTACACAATTTAGATAGTATGCAACGACTTCAGCACACGTGAGCGAAACGAAGAGGCAAACCCAAGAACCAAGCACAGTTCGAAGTCCTTTGCAACGTCGCTTTAGGTTGAACCCGGCTTTGAGCGAGCAAGAGCTACAGCGGGCTTTAACCTTTCCTGATAGGTGCATCCCGAGAGTGAATGTAAATTGCACAAGATTGTGCAAAATGCACACCTCTACGCATGCTCTATGTGTGACTCTACAAAAGTCCTAAATGTTAAACGGAATCACCCTATCGGCAGTTATAAGAACCCCTTTTTCCACGATTTCCTGCCGTTCCGCCAATACGGAAGCACCCCTTCACACGTACTGCAGGGCC
>NW_024015440.1:0-4221 GCF_000499745.2 Eimeria mitis
GTTTGCAAACAACCAAACCCAACGTGGACGTCTCGCAACCGAGAAGCAGGCGCACCCCACGTACGCGTGGTAGGCAAGGCGTCCAACGTACAATCTGCAAATTGCGTGCTTCCGGCGGATCAGGCAGGTCCTGGCGTGCTCCTTCCTCCGCGGTAGCAACAGAGCCAATATCCAAATGCCTGGAACGACGATTCGGTACACGGAGTATAAGGTCTATTGTACACGCGGGGTCGTCAATGCAGGGCGCCTACGCTTTTCTGGGAGCGAAAGCGAAACTTCAGCAAAATTATACGCCCAGCAGGAAACGCCGCGATGTCAGTAATATATCTGAGAAAGCCACGACCAAGACTACGTTTGAATGCAAGATTGCTCACAGAGAGATGCAGGCGTAGGTTGCCCACAGAAAAAACACTGGCATACGCAGGGTAGTTCCGGCTCGGTATAAGGCACCGCGCGCCAGCTGTCGGACACCGTAAGGTAACGCAATGCCACAAAATATAATGGGCGCAGTTACAGGTTCTGCGCAGCATGCCTACGGTACGCAGTATGTCAATAATGCACCGGCCAGTAATAATGCCAAAGCACCGCATGATGCGGACAGCATCAGGCGCAGAGTACGACACACTCCCTGTTGGCGTACCGAGCAGCTGTAGTTGTTACCGTGTTGCATCCACCCTAGGGTCTGTTGAACGGCAGACCAGCTGCGCTTCTTAGCTTTCTCCAGCGCAGCCAGGGGCGCAGACAGTATTCGGCCAGCCGCAGTACTGTACCGATGCCGATGCAGAAGCGTCTCTGAGGATGCTGTTCGGTTCGCTAGGTCTTGTATCTTACGCAGCGTTTCACCGGCTCAGGGAGGTTGCTCAGCTGCTTTTCAGCCTGCTACCCTGTATTCTGCTCCCGAAAGGCTGACATGTAAACCGGCCTTTTAAATTTAGGCTGCGCAGGGACAAGTTTGGGAGAACCAATTGCACACGAACCTGCTGTAGTTCTTCACACATGTTTGAGCAGATACGATGGCTGCAGAGACAGTTAACCAAGCACTGAACGATGACTCAACTGCACATCGAATAATACACTGCACGGACGAAACTTACAGGAGAGCACAAATAATGCACTCTCCCGTGAGCCACCAGGGCATCTTCCGCTGCTTCCAAGCCGTTTAGCGTTGCATACCTACCTGGGACCGTGCAGCCGACTAAAGGCGTTTATGTTCCATGCGGTACTCTGAGGTCTGCTATTTCTTCTCCATGTTCGTCCGGCCCCCACAGTGTCATCCAGATTACATATGCATCGCAGCGAGCTTTGTAAAGTTTCCAGAAAAACAGCCCGGCAGAACGCTGCTTCAGCGCTACGCGGTACATTCGCACAATGAGCATATCATTAACCTCCACGCCTTTCAATAGTCTCCTACGCCATGCGACTTCTTTAACCGTGCAGCACCAATCCTTGCCCCCTTCCTTCCTGCCCCGCCATCACCCATGCAGCTCACCCCCTGCAAAATCAACAACGTTTCATTGTGTCAAGCGCTCTCATCAGACAGAGAAAAACGAAAAAACGCACATGAAACACAGGTACGAGGCATAATCTGGTGGGTGCTTCATGGAACAGCCTCCAGCCAGTAGGGTAACAAATTCCCTCGTTTCCAAGTAGCGGGGTCGAGGTGGGCACACCAGTCGTGCTCCGTGGCGATGCCCAAATTCACATCAAAAACACACTTGAGCAACGTTGGCTTCAGCATTCAATCCCAACGACTGACGATTCGCTACCTCGTACAGCGCACATGTTGCCCCCAAGCGCAGAAACTGGCTGCCTCAATTCAAACTACAAAAGCACAAACGCAGGCAAACGACAACACCTCTGCGAGTCAGCAACCGTCTGGACGAGGCAATGCAAGCTGTATTTCCACCCTACAACACTTCGACACGCTCGTAATCGCAACAGGGAGAATACTACAAGAAGCCATATATTTTCCTGTGCTTCGCTAGCTAAGCTGTGTCCTCGTCGGCTAACGAGAAGTATACGCAGAACTCCGCTGAGTTGCTTTGGTTGGGCGGGGCCCACGGATTGACATGTTGGTCGTTATACTTCCGTGCTTCACCACTCCGGCAGAACAGCATTGCTTAGCACTAAGTAGATTCCACTGTCGCGAAGAATAGCGCATTCGTTCCGCACTGCCCCAGGAAGCCACAGCAATGCTCGTCCATATACTGAGTACGCCCAAACGCGGGCGTCCGTCTCAGATGTATCGTGCTGTTCACACAACGCACTGCCTCCCGCTGCTCGTTCAATCAGGCGCTTCGCCGCAAACCAGCTTACATGCACATCGCGACGAACTTCTTCTCGCCCCACTGCTGTCATCGTCTTCCACATCCTGGGGCCCCTCTGACACGGCGGCTACACGCCTACTCGTAGTCGTGTCTGATGTTCCTCATGAACGCAACCCACTGCCTGTAAAACCGCAGTCGTGCTGGTGTCAATCGAGCGTTTTTGTCTGACAAGTCGGCAGAATGAAGCACGAGCGTAACAAGCGGGAGTCAGGCACAATATCATGTCCGATGCGTGGAAAAGTATCCAGCCATAGGCTAGCAAGCCATTCCTGGAACCAGGTCAGTTGGATCGATCGATGGACCCCAGCCATGCTCTTGGAAGACGCCTGCACTCCCAACGACCTTACAGCACGCAAACAACTCAGCTGTCCAGCGCTACTCCCATTATTCAGTACCAACGACTCGCTACCGCTCAAACCGCTATTCCATCACACAAGACGGCACTCACCGACAGACCCGAAATAGTCTCCTCTACACAAACACTGCATGCGCCAAGAGGTAGGCAGGCGGCTGCTGCAACGCACGCTTCAAAAGCCAACTTTCGCGTAAATCATCATCGCCGACGGCACATCAATACTGCTCAAACGTTTTCGGGAGGAAACAGCGCTGAGCACACACGCAACGCACTTCCTGATAGGATGCTTCCAAGCTGTCCAAGCTGGCATTTTTATATGCAATACGAACAGGGAACCATCCCACACGTACGGCTCCCGGTGAGCAGCTCATCGCACCTGGGCCTCCCGAGCCGCACCTCCTCCCTTCTACACATCGCGCCACCCGCAAAAGTGGGACGNCGCACCTGGGCCTCCCGAGCCGCACCTCCTCCCTTCTACACATCGCGCCACCCGCAAAAGTGGGACGAAAGGCACTGGGAGATGGAGCGTAGCGTCCTCTGCCTCGCCACATGCCCGATGCCTCCAGAGGCAAAGCCAAACCCCTCCATAACAGTCTAAATAGTACCTCTGCCCGCACGGAGCTCAGCGCTCTGCAGGCTCTCACATGTACGCCCTCTGTCCAAGCCTTCAGCCACATATAAGCGCATCATTGATGCGCCCACCATATATTCCATACTAGCCTAGAAAAACACATTCGCTTAGCTGAACGCCACCAACGCCGCAATAGTGCAAGCCAGCATATACAACCCCCACCACACGCAAAATGTCCCTCTCAGTAGCCCACCTGGTATCCACGAAACGCACTTCTTGTCGTTGAAAGTTCGATCAGCCACTGCACTGCAATACTCACCTACGGGTGGAGCGCGACGAATCCCCCCCGCTCGTCCGGGGAACACTCCCACGAGGCGAACATTCACAGCGCAGCCAGATTTATGCGATCCAAAGCCACCCTCAATCACCCGACAGCTTTCGTCTCTCCTCCCCTTCAGTCATGCTCTCCTGACGCTGCAAAAACACTTCAACCCCCTACTTCCGCCTTACGTCTCTCACGCATGCAACGCACGTCCTTCAAAAAAAAAGAACGTGCTGGTTTGTGGGGGGTGCTTGCCTGACAAGCAGGCACACTGGACTGTCGGGGCGGGAGTCAGAAATCCTGCCTGACAATCCCTGGTCACGGGGCAGTTGCACGGATGATATCACACTCCGCAGGTCCTGCAGAGACGCCCCCACAGCCAAGCACCTTGCAATAAGCAAGTATCTCATCGTCTTCCAGCGCCGCAATCGACCGCCGGCAAGTGGCGCGTGCATCATGCGCCCCAAGGCAAAATCAAGCGAAAACTATCCTCGTGGGGCGGAACCAGTATGCACCTCATGGAATATTCGGCGGGATACTGCATTGCCCGCACGCCCAACGCACTTGCTGCTAGCATGCGCAGAAAACGCCCTGTTTGACCCCTACGTTCAACGTGCAACCACAAAAACACGTGCAAGCAAAAACA
>NW_024015441.1:0-4207 GCF_000499745.2 Eimeria mitis
TGCTGCTGCTGCTGCTGCTGCTGCTGTTCCTGCTGCAAAGGGGGATCATGAGAAGCAAGCTGCTGCTGCTGCTGCTGCTCCACTTGAGGCTCCTTATTCGGTGTCGGCGGATTCGGTTGCTGCAGCTGCTGCTGCTGGTCGGAAGCGCCCTGCTGCTGCTGCTGCTGCTTCTGGTGCTGCTGCTGCTGCTGGGGCTGCTCCTCTTCTTCCTCTTGTCTTTTCAAGCTCTCTTCCTGCACGACACGCTGCTGCAGCTGCTTCTCCGCATCCTGTTGTTTCAGCGGCATTTGTTGCTGCTGCAGCTGCTGCTGCTCCTGCTGCTGCTGCTGGGATTCGCTCGCTGCTCCGGGCGCTGCAGCCTCTCCCATGCCCCCTGCACTCATAGCGGAGACTAAAAGTAAAAGATATGTTTCAGGGTTGCGGCCGCTGCTGCTGCTGCTACTGTCGCTGCAGCTGCTGCTGCTGCTCCCTCTGCGGGACTCCCGCTGCGCTGCTTTTGCCGCTACTGCTTTTGTTGCACCTTGTCGGTGTGCGAGGCCCTAGTGAAATTCTACGAGGGGCCGCTACTGTTGTATTGCTGTTGCTACTGCTGCTGCTGCTGACTCATTTGCTGCTGCTGCTGCAGCTCCCACTGCGCAGTTATGAGAAGGCCCTGAAAAGACACAACAGCACAAAAGCAAGAAGGGGTCTGTCTGTAAGAGATACTGCGACTCGTTCAGTGCCTACGCAGGTCAGTGAGAAAACCCAATGACCGCAGCAGCAGCTCCCACTGCAACAGCTGCTCCAGCAGATGCCGCAGCAGCTGCAGCACCCCGCGGATGCTTGCTGTGTCTACTTCCCCCCCCGGAATCTAATTTGTTTCCCTCTACACACATAAAAACGAAGCCACTTCACAAGGCCCCAAAGATGGTTGAAACGAAGCAGGGACCACTGCTGCTGCCACTGCTACTGCTGCTGCTGCTGCTGCTCGCGTTGCTCCCCCTGTGCTGTCGTGCTGAAGGCTAGCTCGGTTTGTTGCAGCAGACTGCCAACAGCAGCAACAACAGCAGCAACAGCAGCGAGAGCAGCAACATTTCCTGATGCTACGGCATGTTAGCTCGTTCCCGAGCACGCAACACTGAGACCTGCCTATACACCCAAAATTGGCTGCTGCCCACCTTGGCTTCGCTTGGTGCTAAGTCCCTTGTACTAAAGGGTTCTTCATTTGAAAATGCGCTGTGAAAGATGATTTTAATAATTTTCTCGCTGCTACTGCAACAGCTGCTGCTGCTGATCTGTGTTGCCGCCGCCGCCGCCGCCGCCGCAGCAGCAGCAGCAGCAGCAGCAGCAGCGCCACGGTCCCCGTGCGCCCGTTGCCGCAGCAGCCGCTGCTTCTCGTGCTGCTGCTGCTCCTGCTGCGCTAAGCAAGCATGCATTCCTGCTATACAAAAGCCTTTATGATCACAATACAAGATAGAAGAGCAGCAAGACTTTACCGAATAGCCGCGGCGGCAGCAGCAGCAGCAGCAGCAGCAGCAAGTCCGCTGCGGTGCGCTAACCGCCGCATCAAATCAGGGCCCTAGTAGTTAAGAGGTGGAGGCCCTGCCTGGCTTCTCTATTTATAAACGGTTGTATTTTGAAATTATAGGGTTAAACAATACAAATACCAGAGACTCTCTATCAGGCAAGACACAGTAATTGCCCTGCGGGCCCCAGCCTGCCAGCTCCCTGAGTAGTACTGACGGCCTTGGCTCCACTCCCCCCCCTCGACAGCGCTGCTCTCCCCCTTAAGTGCTGCTCTAGTTACCGTAGCTTGCATTCTCTCTGCTTTAGAGACGCATAGGCCCCAGGTTCCCTATTGTGCCCACCCCGGGGAAGCCCCAGGGCCTAGGGGGCCCCATGCTGGCCCCCCTTAGCGTACACCAGCAGCACTCTATAGGCCACTAGTTCATATTGGCAGGCTATCTGAACCCTGGTAAAGCTAAACGAGAGGGCAGGAGAACGCAGGAAGCAAACGGAGTCCCTTGGCGGATCACTTTTAAGAGCAGTGCCTCAAGATGGAGGAGACGCAGCAGTGCCACTATATTGTGCAGAAATGCGGGATTCGCGAATACAGGCAGGAAAATAGATAGGCTATTGAAGGATCATGAAGCAGAGGATAATTGCTGGTGCTGGTGCCGGTGTTGTTGCTGCTTCTGCTGCTGCAGAGTTCAGCGGCTAGGTAACGGGGCACAACGACAATGGCCGGGTTCGAGGTATCTGATGTCAAAAAGTACCGACAGGTCAACGGAAAGGTGTGGCAAGCTTGCTGCTGTTTTGTCAGTTGCTATATCTGCTGTNGGTGCTGCTCTCCATGCTGCCGCTACAGGACTGGTGGTTTGTAAGCTACGCAGGAGGCGATGGATCTTACAGCTGGCAGCCAGGGGTAATCCACTGACAGCTGCACTAGCAGATGAATTAGTCTCAAGACGTGTTGCTGCCACTGACACGAGTTGACTAGAGGATAAGGCAAACATTCCTTCAGTTAATCTTTGCTATCTCTACCGGGGTCATCAACCCAGAAACGTAAAAGGAACTGCATCTGATATCTTTTTGAACTGTATTGGTGTTGCCGCAGAGTGAAGTGCAACGCGCTTCCGCAAGTCTGCGCTCAACAATGGCGGAGATGCGGAGGAGGTACATAAGGACTCACAATTGCTCCCAGGAGAGTTGCTCTGTTGGTGCTGCTGTTCCTGCAGCAGCTGCTACAGCTCTTTTCAAAGCTCCAGCAGCAGCAGCACGAAGTGCAGCAGCAGCAACAACAAAAAAGGAAATACACTGCAGTCGCAGACAGCAGTAGGCTGTCCACACAAAGAGGATATATACGGAGAAGGGAGAACCCCTCTTGCAGCATTATCAATTGTCAACAACAACGAAAAAGCAACAACCACAGCAGGAACAGGACATATTGCAGCCACTGGGACTAGTTCACGCCGCAGATACACCGTACAGCGCAATATCCTGTGGGGCTTTAGGCCACATGCTTGGCGATGGAGTCCATTTCTCTAGCTGTCAAGCTGCGAGACTGTTGCTGCTGTTGTTGGTGCTGCAACTGTTGTTGCTGCTGGCGTTCTGCTGCAGGTGGTTCTTGGAGCAGCATTACCAAAGACAGTGTCTAAGCGGGCTACTGTGGCTGCTTGCCGGGGCCTGCCTGACGCTCGTGGGCTTTGGTGTGCTGGAGGCATGGGACGACCTTAAGGGAGCTCCCTTCGGCTCTAAGCTCTACACATTGACTTTGCCTTGCTGTTGGTGGCTGCTGCTCTGCTGTTTCCTCTCCGTAGCCTTTGGAGTCGCAGCAATATCGCAGACCCTGAACGCCCCCAAATACATACGAGGCAGAGCATCAACTCGCACTGGAGCTTCTTCACGAAGTCAGTCCTGCACCTAGCAATTAGCTATAATGTATACACATTATTAAGGGGTGCCACGTCGAGTGCTGGAGTATAGATGTACCGTTATTTACTGGGCTTTGCTGACTGCTTGACCTTATTCGTCTGCCTCCAAACCCCATGAAGAAAAAAAATATGTACGCACTTATCTGTATCATCCCTGTCCATGTCCACGCGTCTCCNCAAACCCCATGAAGAAAAAAAATATGTACGCACTTATCTGTATCATCCCTGTCCATGTCCACGCGTCTCCTTCGAATTCATAGTTTTCTCATGCAAGCGTCCCATACTTCTGAGCCTAAGGTTTTCGGTCCGGCGTTTTCGGGCAACGCTTCCACAGAGTTGGGAGCTACTTCGTATTGTCTATATACCTGACTGCAAAATGCTACCATGCCCTGGAGTTATCAGCAGTCGCTGCACTTCTGGATAGAAGAGTACACACCCAGCTAGCTTTGCATTAAGCGTGGATGAAGTAGATACGCTCACTCCCCCAACAGGGGCAAATGCATATGCGGATAGATGCAGTGAACGTGCTATTTGCACATTATAAGGGTTAATTAAATTGTATATAACCCAGCTTTCTAGGCAACCAGTTTACTAACTCGGTGCGTCGCTGCGTACTGCACAGGCAGTCGTTCGCCTTCCTTAACTAGACGACGCAGAGCCAGCCCCTTCGGAAGGAGGAGACGGGCTGCCTCGCCACGCAGTGGAGCAGCGGCGACAGCCGGTACAGGATCAGCAGACTCACCGACGCTTGGCGAAGTGAACTTGGATGCAGGATCCACAGATACTGGAAACGA
>NW_024015442.1:0-4200 GCF_000499745.2 Eimeria mitis
TACAGAACAAACCAGTCCACAAACTACATAATAGAGAAGACTAGAAAACTGTACAACTGCCTAAGAAAAAACGACTGTACATGTTAGATAGGCATGGAAATGCCTCCACCTACCTGCACTAACAAAGTACTGATAGCAGTCCCTCCGTCACAACAGATATGCAAAAAATGTTTGCAAAAGCATATTACATTCCGTATTTGCCACAAACGTACTCGCTGAATAGTCATTCGGTACACGTGTATTGGAAGCATATTTCTTGAACGCCCCCGACAAGCTATACACCGAGAGAAGCCAGAACACAGAAACTGTGAGTTACCGACGAAAAGAAAATTTCTTACTCTCTGTATGTCGGAAGAGTACCGCAGCGAACATCCGAACCTGCAGCCCTTGTACAGCTTGATGTCGCGCAAGATCCAAACATGTAAACTAACCCTACAAACAATCGGCGGACAAGCCAAACATAAGAGTAATGAACGACGCGAAAATGCATTCATTTCCCGCTACGAAAACAGTTGCCTACTTCCTGGACGGTCAAGCAATATACTGTTAAGATATGGGGATTTTAATGCTGTGGAAGATGCACTAGAGCCAAAATACCATATCTTACCGTTGCAACATGCTGATCCCTTGAGCTCTTCCACTCACACGAACATCCAGACATGCTGCACATACAATGCACTGCTAATGCTCAAATTACTACACATGAACATATATGCTGCGAAATCAACTCACATTCTGCATATCCACAAAATGCGCGCACAAGATGGACGTTCGAAAATGGAAGCTCACCATCAAGTCCGAATCATCCTGCAGTGCATCACCATGGCTAACCGCCATTGAGTTCTATCAAGTCCAAAATCACCGAACCACCCATCCAAGCAGACTTGAAAGCGCATACAGAAGTCCCCATGCATGCACGCATTTTCCGCAAACGTACTTCCTGTGCATAAAGTGAGAATTTGTCGTTCCTGTCTACAATATGGACAGGAGTGCATGCCTTCAAAATCATATACAGCAACAGAAATAACGCGCGTGCACCAGGCAAAGAATGCACCCACTCAACAAACAACCCAACAATGTACCCAGCAACGTTTTCTGCAGCCGTTCGACTGCGCAGACAGAATGCCATACTTCCTGCAAGTTTATGCAGTGAGAATACGCACGGTCGATACACTATTACCCTCGGCAGCGCCTCCCACTGCGGACCTGCTCCATCCCCGCAAACTCTGATGCATATAAAACACGATTCTCATCAGTACATCCCATGCACCTGCACCCAATGAGTGCTGAATGCATTCCAACTGTTAACATACAGACAAAATCATACCGGATCACCTGTCACAGTCAATCACCTATTTTTGTCCGCTGCAAACGCACTTGCTGCACGTCAAATGCGATGATCATGCTCCTCGAAAAGATAACGGTTGTTTTCCCTTCCAACCTTACATGCCCCGGTCTAGCACATTTCTCGGGAGAAGGTAGGGAATGCATCCACTCCATATACAAGACGGGTGCCTGTGCTGCACATCTCCACTGCCAACAACCGCGGACAATGTAACGCACTTCCTGAGCGTGGAATCACGACACGAAACAGAATGCGCGGAATCGACACATGCTAAAGGAGTTCATCAAGCATAACCCCCCAAATGCATCCAGGATATTGAAAAAAACCTTATCCGGGAAAAGCCAAATAACCAGGTAAAAATCATCTAAAATGCACCTCTCTAAAAACCTAACGCACCTCCTGTCGCCCCCAGCAGCTGAGCACCAGGCTAGTGTAAGCCGAGAATCCATCTACGAGTTAAAAGTTCTATATATCTGCATCGCATATAGTATGGCCTTTGAGTATCTCTATCCATGACAGTCGGCGCACCTTCTGCAGAATTAACAGCCAATGGAAAGTGCATGTTTTCAAATGCCTTCTATACAGTGAATTTGTTACCCAAGTACAACGGTTTCTTCGCTTTGGCTCACCTTTGAAATGTCTTCTAGACGGCCCACAACCAATGCAGCCAATGGCTTCTTTGCTTTGACTCACTGTCTGCAATGCAATGAAGGCGAGCGCAACTCTCCAGTTTCCACCATCAACACTTCTTTCGTTGCTACTCTTACGGGAGCTAGGACGGCGGCACCATTGTAGCTTTCCTTGCGTACTAGCTGCAAGTTGAGCAGGCACTACTGCCGATAGAGAGAGACACTGCAAAACCCATATGGACTGCTCGCCTGGGCCTGTCCCCGAATGTTCCCAAGAAAAACTGCCAATAGCAACCCTGCCGTGCCGTTGGTAAAGTAAATTTTTTTGGCCTTATCTTACTCTCTGAAGTCAAAACGTTTTTGGAGGCCCCACAATGGCAACATCAGATACGAACAAGAGGCAGTTTATTTGCTTATGTTGCATTTTCCTGTCTCACACGTCCTTTTCCCAAACTTACAAACTGGGAGACGGACACACACGAGCGAACATGAATTGACAAAGTCCATAAAACGCCGCAGAAAAGACAAACGAATCGCTGTCTTAAGTCCAGAGCTGGTAATATTCCTCCGCTATACCAGTCCGACCTGCTGACGTACGACCTGTTGATCACTTGCTCTGCTCCGAATATCGCCCTCCAACAACCCACCAAAGAAGACAAGATTTCGCTTTCATTTCGACAGACACAGAGGGAGCTAGCAAGCCGTCAATAAATGTCGTAGTCTAAGAAATATGATACGCTCTCCAAAAACTATGAAGTGCCGCACCTTCTGCAAACAACAGGAAAACACGTTGCGACTGCATGATTCACGTTATAAGGACCCAATGTGCCGTTAGAAACTAGTCCGCTTGATCCAGATTGTCAGCGACCTGTCGTCGATCGATCCCACAATGTATCGCACTTGAAAATCAATAACGAGGGAAACCACTCTAAAGGCAAATGATGCAACATCAACGCCGCATTCCCACCATGGAAGTGCGGTCCGCTTGATCAACGCACTGCCTGCACACAGATGGGTCGCTTAACTCAAAGGAGAATGCATCAGCCAACCGCTAGATATCCCAGAGGACTTCGTACTTGCACAATTATACAAGAGTACCTGCTGCGCATGCAAACTTTGGAGCCCAACTCCACAGCCCTGACTGGCATTGCCAAGCAGACCCTCTCCACTCACCACCAACGAAGATCCGCTCGATGGCGTTCTCAAAGCCATTTCCCTAGCATCCTCTGCTCTAAAGCAAGCCATGCAACGCACAACCTTTTTCACAGTGTCCTTGAGAAACCAGCAGCCTCCCTCTTCCCATTATCCCAATGCAGCCAAAATGCCACCGGGCGTGTAGGAGAAGCAAAATATGTCCGTGTGTCATCGGCTCATTCCAACATCAAGGCGCGAAGGAATTTACCGTATACAAACCTCATCCAGATAATGCACTGCAAGCGCAAACAGAGAAACGGGTCACCGGTAAACCTGGGCTCAGCGTAAACACGAAGTTGGCAATTCGTACACATCTGTGCCGTTAAAAAAAACACCGTCGCACATGAATCCCTCACTTATGTTTCTGTGGGTCCCAAACCTATCCGACAATGCAGGAATTAATAATACAGCGTAGTTTGCTGCGTAGATTTACCACGCGTAAGCTCCCATAGTGTCACCTGAACGAGATACGCAAACCAACAATCACGTTGATCTCGGGAAAGTAAGATAATGCCGAACTAGCCGTATGGAAGGGGTGATAATCGCACTGTCTGCAAGCCCAAATAGTCTTCATAAATTTCCAACCAACTGATGATCATGCTGTAACCTCAGGGATTCCACTGACGAAAATGTACAAGTAAACCTTTAGTATAAACATGGACACGCAGTGCAGATATGCTACAGCATTTACACACAGAAGTGGGCGTTATCATTTACCACTATAATGCTCTTTAACTGATGCTCATGACATTCCCCCGCCTTCATCCTACCTCCATTTTCTGCGCATGAAATCTCAAAACTGAACCTACTCCCTATTCCAGCACAATCGTGAAACACAAAATTCTGCCTGTATCAAACAAGTGGATGCTACACAACTGCTTGAAAAACTGTTCCTTCCGTACCAGACTGACTGATGCTCCCCAAACAGTGCCAGCCTTAACTTCGCGGACTAGCAACTCTATACCAAACATCCGTAACAGCTTACGTCCTGCCGCCGAACACTCCCCGCAAAATGTACAGGAAGCATTCCCA
>NW_024015443.1:0-4185 GCF_000499745.2 Eimeria mitis
AACTACGGGATGCATGTTCTGAAGTGGCTTCTGTTGCGGCGGCATTTCGGGGCTGGTTGGTTGAGGCCAAATACGTAACACGCCGCAGCTCTGCTTGTCTACTGCGGCTTCTTCAGTCCTTCTTTACAACTCATTTTAATTCTTTAATGATTTGCTTTTGCATTCTCCAGAATATCTCGGTGGATTTCACAACAGTTTTGGTTGGAGCTGCACCGTGCTGTTTTCTCTAGAGAGGTAGCGCGAGTCGGCGGCGGGGTCACACGCCCTAAGTGCTGCTTCGATTGCCTTTTGTTGCTGGAGTTGTTTACTGTTCTCCTTTTTAAGGAAAGATGCTCTATAACACAATCAAGAGGGTCTTGAACGGTACGCACCACACGCAGGGGATGCACGAACTACGCGGCATCTAAGGCCTTTGACGAGTGGTGTTGCATGAGTTAGCGCAGAAGCTTTCACATGGTTTTGGCAAGTTGCGTGTAAACGCTTGCAAACGTTCTACAAGTACATTCGGAGGGAAAGCATGCAGCAAAGGAAGCTTCGCTGAAGCTTCCTTGCGTGCACGCGTGGGGCTGGCTTGTACTATCAGCCGAGGCCGGGCGCGCTGCAACCCCATTTTTGGCTGCCTCCTCCCCGCAACACCCAGGCGCTGAGCTCAACTCACAGGATACCTAGGGACCGGGGAAGGAGGTCAGCTGCTTTTGGGAAACTCTTGCTTAACTCTTTACCTACCTTGCGGCTCACTCCTGTCCTAGATAAAGGCCAGAGAACAAGCGTTATACTTGGTAGCACCGCATGGTTCATCGGGCAAGGTGCGAACCCCGGCCCGATCCCCACATCAAACAACAACACATCAAGCATCGCTGAAAAAAAACAATTGCAAAATAAATAAAATTGATTTTGTCCGTTTATTTATGTTGAAATAGAACCCANGCTGAAAAAAAACAATTGCAAAATAAATAAAATTGATTTTGTCCGTTTATTTATGTTGAAATAGAACCCATTTCTTTCGTAGACAAAATCTCTTCCGATTTCAGCGTGCTTTCCAGCAAAATTGAGGTTGACTATGAGCCACTCACAAAGGGGGGGTGGACGCACGGTCTGGAACCCCAGCAAGCGGAAGCCAGCTCCATTTCGGCATCCAATCCCGGAGAAAATGCATTCCCACCAAAAACGGTTCAAGAGGAGTGCCTCCGGTTGTGCCGTCCTACGCGATATGATGGGCAGCGGGATGCAGAGGTCGTAGAGGAGTTCCTTAATTCCCTAGACTTATACCTCCGCCTACAAGATGCCCCAGAAGAATTCCAACTACTCCTGGCCTCTTCCTTGTTAGAAGGGGACGCACAGCGATGGTGGCTACACTTAAGCAAAGGCTGCACGTTCCCGGAGCGCATCAGGTCCATGCAGGCCTTCCGTGACGCGCCACGTTGCGGGTTTATTCCGAGGTCCGCAAGGGAGCAGGCTATGGCGGAACTGAGAAGGCCTAAACAGGGAAACAGTAAGTAGAGCGCTACATTGCAAAATACTAGTCCTTGGTGGACCGAAGTCCATCCTATGGTGGATGCGGGGCTCTACTATAATTGGTTTATAGCGGGGCTGTCCGGAGCACTTCCGCAGAATGGAAAGGAAAANATGCGGGGCTCTACTATAATTGGTTTATAGCGGGGCTGTCCGGAGCACTTCCGCAGAATGGAAAGGAAAATAGCCACATCCACAGCCTTAGCCGAAAAGGAAGAAAGCGGGCCTGGGAATGATCCCGATTTGGAATCGATGGAAATTGGGGCTGTGAACACCAAGCCAGCTAAACACGGGGCTAGAGGCGGCTACCGTCAGCAGACGGCGAGCTCAACACCCAGACAGCAAGAGGGAGACTCTGAACGGCGTACTTGCTTCTTTTGCAATAGTTAATGTTACGTACTTCGAGATTACCAGATCAGACGTACTCAATAACAAAGAGCTTCCGGGGAGCAGGCCACACGCTGGACGCTCTATGCACCGCATCGAACTCATCCCTAGCTCAGCCCCAAGCTTCTTCTCGAGGTACAGGCAACCCGCACACCTTGAAGAGGAAATTGAGCGGCAGGCGGACGAACTTCTGAAGAAGGGCAAGGTTCAGCCGTCAAGTAGCGCCTTGGGGCACAATCCCATGCTGGCGAAGAAAAAGGACGGCAGGTGGCGCATGTACGTCGACTTTCAACCCCTCAAGAAGATTACAGTGAAGCAAAAGTTTCCGATGCCCAGACTGGACGAAATCCTTGATCGCTTACAGGGTTCGTGGGTATACTCAGCATTTGACTTCGCCGACTCCTTTTTGCAGATCCCCATTCATCCGGAGAACAGGCACAAGACGGCGTTCCACACCCGCACTCGTAAGCNTCCTTTTTGCAGATCCCCATTCATCCGGAGAACAGGCACAAGACGGCGTTCCACACCCGCACTCGTAAGCTGGAGTACACTTGCATGCCCTTTGGCCTGGTGAATGCACCTGCTGACTGTAGCGGCAGGTCAATCACGACTTCCTGGGGCCAATCACCGAGGGATGGATGGTTATATACATGGATGAGATACTTGTGTTCAGGCGAAATGTGCAGGAGCACCTGCAGCACCTCCAGCGGGTGCTGCAACTACTACGTCAAGATCGAGGCGATTCAGCGATGTCCGCTACCGCTGTACACGCTGACGGACGTTCAGAAGTTCCTCGGGCTCGCCTCATACTATCACAATTTCATTCTTAGATTCGCTCTCATTGTTGCCCCTCTAACTGATCTTCTTAAGAAGGAAAAGCAGTTTATTTGGACGAAGAACGAGGACGAAGCTGCCCGACGCCTCATCGGGCACCTGACATCATCCCCAGTACCCGCGCTCCCTGATTTTGACGAGCCGTTTTTACTTACGACGGATGCCAATGACACCCAGTCGGGGTTATGCTCTCTCAGCAAGCTGTTAAATCGAAAAAGCATCAAATAATCGCTTGTTACACACACCGTTTCACAGAGAGGGCGCAAAAGTATCCGGTCAGGGAAAAGGAGCCTTATGCGGTCTGGTGGGTCGTTAAAATGTGCCGGCATTACCTGTACGGCAGGCACTTCACGGTCCAGATCACCAATCATTGACACACCTGACGAAGAGTTTACAGGACTACGACAACGAAAGAGTTGTTCGGTGGCTCTCCCGGATCACGCAGTATGACGTCACCGTCAACTATATGTGGTCGCCGGCGCACTCTCCAGACGCCCTGCAGGTCAGGCAGAATGTTCTGCAAAGGCACTTCTTTGTGATGATTTTCGCTTTCTTTCCAAATTCCGGTCCTCTTATTCCTTAGATACTCATGCGGCTGCAGTCCTAGCTAAGCTCAACAATGGGCGAGGNAATTCCGGTCCTCTTATTCCTTAGATACTCATGCGGCTGCAGTCCTAGCTAAGCTCAACAATGGGCGAGGAGTCAAGCACTACAGCACCGACGGCGATTTCGTTTGGTATCACACGAAGCGTGGTGTTCGTAGATTGCACGTTCCAGCCTCGGTTCGCGCGGAACGTTTACGCAAAATGCATGACCATGCTTCAGCAGGTCATGCTGGGGTCAGTACAACGCTGGAGCGTGTTGCCAGGTCCTTCTGCTGGCCTAGGATGCGCCCTTCAGTCGAGGAATACGTCCTCCCTTGTCCGTACTGCCAGCAGCAAAAGCCGCGAAACACCCTCAAACCCGGATTCCTGCACAGTTTGCCTATTCCTGATAGGATCTGGACGGAGATATCCAGAGATTTCATAGCGGGCTTACCACCCGTCAGATGGCATGATAGTATATATGTTGTGGTGGGTCGACTTAGCAAATATGCTCACTTTATTCGCTGCTCGAGCACAGTCACAGCAGAAGGAGTGGCTCAACTATTCATTAATCACGTGGGAATCATGTGGGAAGCGCAGCCTCATGCAACGGCTCAATATTGACCACAATATGACCACCGCCAACCATCCGGAGGCAGACGGCCAGGCCGAACGAACTAACAGCACGCTGGTGCAGTATATGCGACTTTACACCTAACAGAACTCATCTAACTGGCTTGATTTTCTTACTTCTGCAGAATGGATTTACAACACTACAGTGCATTCGTCCACTCGCTGCTCCCGGGCGTGCCTCGTCTACAAAGAAACTCGACTCGCTGATCCGCCGCTCGACCTCGCTGTTGGAAGC
>NW_024015444.1:0-4182 GCF_000499745.2 Eimeria mitis
AAGATCAGATGGAAGCATATATATATATATATATATATATATATATATATATATCCCATCTATATAATATATATATATTATGTATAATATATATAATATATTTTTTATATAATATATATAATACATATTTTATATAATATAGCAATATGGTGACAATCATCAGACATAAGACTGCAATAAGAATCTAAGAAGATGAAATATTAATAAGGGTTTAGGGTTTAGGGTTTAGGGTTTAGGGTTTGGGAATAAGATAAAAGTGAAACGATATAAAACATAATAAGAGTAAAACTACAAGAAGAAGAAAAGCAGAATATAATAAGATATAAAACAACATAATAAAAATATTTTTATATTATGGAGACAAAAAATAATAATATAATAATATAATGTTTTTGTTTGTATTTTATTCTTTTTATATTTTTCTTTACATCTTTTTTCATCTCATTTGCATCTTATTAATATATAAATAGAATTATAATAATACTAATATAATAAGATGTTAATAAGATAAGAATAAGAACAATATAATATATAATATATAATATATAATTTATAATATATATAATATATAATATAGTATATGTATAATATATAATATATAATATATATTATATATTATATATAATATATATATGTAATATATAAATCAGAAGTATATAGAGTCTCCTACATGTTTCCACGCAACAAAGGCCCCAAAGAACCCCCCCAAAGCAAGAAAGAGGAGAAGTACAGCTAGGCGGCGTATGATGGGGGCCCTCTTAAGAACGGGAAACGTAGCTCTTTGTGTATATCTTCTACCTACAGAGAAAGCTAGCTCCATAGTCCCAATAAATAAACAAAGAAGAGAACTCATAAATACCATTAGTCTTATACTCATTGCCTTTCCTTCTTTTTCTAATTGTTCATTTAATTCTTTTATAGGAGAATTTAAAAAAGATGCAGTTGTTTCTTGTGCTTGTTTTACTTTTGCTTTTATTGTTCCTTTTTTTATATTTCCTTTTATTTTCCATTCTGTTAAACTTAAAAATAATACCAATAACAACAACCCCACCACTACTGTTTTTAAACCTTTATGATTCGGCATCGCTGACTCAGCAAACTCTGTTGGTACGGCTGCATCCTCAAGAAAAGGAGTTTCTAGGGCCCCATAAGGAACTCCTAATTCTTCATCGCTTATAGATGATGTTTGTATTGTCTGTACAGCAGCACAGGAGCCAACAGAGGGCCCCCAGTGTATAGCCACCACCAAGCAAAGCAGCAGCAACAACCCCCTCCTTGCTGCGCATGCAGGGGCACACAGAACAGCCCTAGGCCCCGCTAAACACCCGCGGGATACACGGGGTCTAGGAGCCCTCGCTGCCCCTGGGGCTGCTGCTGATAGATGGTGTTTATACTTATACATAGAACCGCCTTGCATCGTTGCTACAGAGAAAACAGCAGATGCTGCTTCGCTGGGGGCGGCGGAGTCTCCAGCCAAAGGTAGAATGAAAGAAGACTAAACTCCTTATTTTTTTATTTCTTTTTTGGGTTATATTCATAAAGAGAAGGAACAGAAGGAGAATGCTTACCCCGCAGCAGCGGCTGCAGCAACTGATGCCACCTACAGCAACAGGGTGGTGTATAGACGGCAGAGGGCCCCTATGCTCTTGTTAATAAGTCTGAATAGTGAGAAAGATATTGAAAATTATAATTTAAATGCATATTATATCTCTTTACAAAGAAACAAAGAAACAATACACCTGTATGTACACTCTCATGAGGATCGCCGCTCTGCCTGCAATCCCAGGCCACGCAGCAGAGAGGTACCGGGCTCTGCTGTATCCTGTACTTTCTGCTTACTCCTAAAACCACTCAAAACACAAAATATATTTACTATTTCCACTTAAATATTAATTATTAAAGTATATTCAAGCCCAACAAACTTAAAAAAAAACTGCGTATAATAAATCTACCCCTGAGCCAGTGTCTTAGCCGCAGCACCAGTCTCCCAGCCAGCCCTAGCCTGGTGTGGCTGTCGATCATTCTTGTGTTTGTTATTTTAAATTTCTAAATAAAGTATTATATTTTATCTCTATTGTGAATATTTTATATGTAATATCTCATCTAACAAGGCCCCTGAAGGCTCCACTGGGGCTCCGCTGTGCACTACAACTCCCCCCCTCCCCGGAGAGAACCCAGAGTCCCTATATTTGTGTTAATCTCAGCTCCTCATTTCTTTATTCTTTTTCCCGTTTCTTTTTGTCTGTATTGGGTGGTTACAAGGTCCTAGGATAGTGGGGTTTCTACAATACATAGTACTGCTACAGCGTTTATTAGAATAGTTATGTTTACAACTATTATTATCCTTATTCCTTTGTTCTATGTATTTTTTCCTAACTCTATCTATTTGTTGCTTTTTTCTTTTTTTTCTCTTTTCATTTCTTTTTTTGTTCTACATTTCTTCTTATTGATATGCTTTTTGTATCTGGATTTTAATGGGCATGATTCTCTTCTATCTTCCTGTGTGAGCTACAACGTTGTGCAACCTGACGCCGAGTGTAAGAGTAGTGTGCGTGCGAGTGCATGGGAACTTTCTCTGCTTCCTTTCGCGGAAATACTGCCGAGATGGCTGTAAGTTCTCGCCCAATACTCCACCACCAGCAAACACCAGTGCAAGTTCAGAGCAGTGAATACGGACTAAAACCGGCTCTCCAACTTCAAGGATGGCAGTTATGCTCTCCTCGTTGACTCCACCCACTAGTAGATGGTCAACGCCGTTCCAGGCACCAGGTTTGAAATGTTCTGACCTATGCAAAGTGGAATGGTAATTTAGACGCAAAGGGATGTGGTATGTACCCATTTCGAGCATACCAATTGCGGTCTCTGTTGTCGATCTAGATTCTGCAATAGCGTGAAGCGATATGAGATTATTTCGAGAGGTTAACTGGGATTTTAAAATAAGACAATAAACCGCCGGGTTACGGGGCTAAGGACGTCAGCCTCGTGGGTGGGATTGGTACCCAGACAAACCCCAACGCGTTCCCAGGCCTGCAACGTGCCGAGGGAAAGCGACTGGTTGCAGGAAAATTGTTCCTGGTATTTTCGGCTCTGGAAGTTGTTTGAACTGTTGAACTTCAGACATTCGGATTTCTATGAGTTTCCTATTTGCACCTTGAGGCTGGGAAGCAGGTGATGCTCAACGGGCCAAGATACTATACAGTGGGGACCTTGAGATACGCCCCATCTTGACTTCCTAGAGGGACTGAGAAATATTCAATCACTCTCAGAAAAGCAGTTGTCTCCTCAAGCGAAGTTTCCATTATCTATTTTATTCTAAAGCAATTATGGGACATAAGTACTGAGGGCTCGCTCACCAGCACATTCCTTGTCACCAGCACCTCGTTTCACGGTTCTACTCCCTCGTGCGGCAGAGCTTGGGAGCCTACCTAAACACATCAGTGAAAGCTGTACTTGCATCTGTTGAAGTGCAGAGACAGGTCAATCCCGATGTAGTGCACTCGCACTACAAAGTACTGCGGTTAGAATAGGAAACTAGATAAGCGAATAAACTAAAGATTAGAAAAAGTAATAAGTAGGATAAGCAGATTATAGTTTCGTATCAATTTAGACTAGTAATGCACAGTACGGGCAATCGTATTACCATAGCCGCAATCTCTTAGAGAGGGAGAGGCCGGTACCGCTGTGCATGGGTCGGCCGTACCCTGCGGATCTAGCGGCCCGCTGGGAGGATCGCTAGCGGAAGGTCAGATCCGATTGGATCGGGGGGACAGAACATTTTCTCTGCAAAGTTTTGGTTGAAACACCAATTTAGGGAGTTGTTTTAGACTAAAATTTTGTTAGGTTCGTTGAAATTGAGTCAGTTCCGTCATTATTAGTGTGCTGGCCATTGTAATGACCTCTGGGTAAACTAACAACCGCGTTCCCCTTCGAAACTGTAAAGTACAATAGATTCTCAAAATCCAGCGATCAATTAGTCAAAATTTCAGTTATCGGAGTAGTTTCAAAGTTTTTCCCTTGAGAAAATATCTGCCTGCCCCTTGGGCCCATGACCTTCCGCTAGCAATCCCTCAGCGGGTCGCTAGTCGCGGGGAACGGTCGTCCCTGGCAACGCTGCACCGGCGCCTCCTTCTCTCTATAAGACTGCTACTTTAGCAATTGGTCTGCCCTATTCGTCCCACTATT
>NW_024015445.1:0-4177 GCF_000499745.2 Eimeria mitis
ACAACACAACTCCCCTAACTGTAGCGCACCACAAGTAGGGTTAGGCTGCAAAACCGAAACTACAGACAGATGTCTCGTTAAGCCGAACGCACAATCTATGTTATGCAAACGCCGTTGCCAAAGAGGCCGCCAGCCTTGCCCCTCGGCATACCTCAACAAGACTCAAAATGTATCCCGCAGCCTTCCACTGTGCGCTCGACATATTTCGGCTGACAATGCACGTCCTCCACGTAAAGGGGCAGCTGACGGAAGACTCAACGGTCTTGCTAACCCCAAAATACCTGGAGGGCCATCTGACATCTAGGCATATTGAAGGCAGCTGCCCGTGCACAAACGCACGCACTGCTCCGCGATCTCCGGCACAAAACACATATCATAAGCGCGAAGTTGCCGATAATCGGGTCACCTTGGACGCAGTGACTTGCGGCTGCATTTTAAATGTCAACATGGTGCTACCTGCCTGTGAGCGGTGCGTGCTAACAAAACAAATAACCCTCTTTGCCCACTGGATCTTCAGACTTCAACAGCCACAATGCACACGTGTCAACCGGCGCACTTGCTGCCCCAGGGCGTCCCGATCGTAGGAGTTGTGTGCGTTCGGCGCTGAAACCGCAACAAACTGTCCTGATACTCCCCATCCGTACGCCACAGACTGACGCGTGTCGGCACACTGTCTGTGGCATAGAAGAAAGCACCATTTACTAGAGAATACTGATGCAGTGCTCCTACGAGTCTAGCTGTAGCCAGAGCAGAACTACTCAAGGCAACAAGGCCAGTATACCGCAGGTCCAGCGTTCGCAATGCTGAGACAAGTCGAAACACACTCCCTAGGGTTTTTATGCAGTTTTTCAGNTATGCAGTTTTTCAGTTCGCCATGTCACTGAGTTCCTTCCAAAAGATGTAAGCATCTGCATGCTCTTGTCGCCACACGAAATGTCCAAAAGCTCGAAATCTGGTGCAGTCCTGCTTTATCGGATGTGTCGAACGTACAACCTGTATTTTGTGATGGTTTCTGTCAAGCCTTGGGGAATTACCTGTGGCAGGCTAAAACTACTCCCATCATACGTTCAACTGTTTTTACGTTGTAGAACACATACAATCTTTTTGATCATTGCCACGTATCACGAATAAATCATTTGTTTTTCTTGCACCCCAAACGAATCGAGGACAAGATCAAATGAGATGTATAGTTGGCAGCAAGCAGCAGGCATAATCGAACTCACCATCTACGCAAGAAAATCAGATTACACATGCGTCCATGCTACCGCAACCCTTGCCGAAACTGCTTTTGGAACATCGGCCCCTACTTGTGAAGACAACATCTGCTTTTGTTTCTGTAGCCAAACGCCAGGGCGCTTGTCACATGTGAATTATACANTTGTGAAGACAACATCTGCTTTTGTTTCTGTAGCCAAACGCCAGGGCGCTTGTCACATGTGAATTATACACTTACACGCAGAAGCAAAAAGATGAGTGGGGCATCGACAAGCTGGATCTAGGCCAGAAACATCTTATAGACGATCCTAGTACAATGAACATAGCGAGCCAACAGCTCCTCGTGCTGTCCCCAACGCTTCACACGCATCCACCGAGCATTTATTCGCCAAGAAACGCACTGCCTGGGCTCGCACATATCCTATCAGGAGTAGAAAGCTACCTCCACTCCTCCGTATGCGTGTAATAACAATGAATTGCTTCTGAAAGAAGTACGGTCTACCATCGCCAGCAAGTAGTGCGTGCCCCGAGTACTTAATAGCTCTTGACCCTACCAATCTACAGGACAACATCCGCAAACTGCTGCGGCATATTTTACCAACAGCACATACGTCCTGAGCCACAGCACGTCAGGTTACACTGAATGCTGCGCATTTTCCACATATTTTTCATATGTAGACGACGTGCTACGAACACAAGCATCATAGACTACAGATGCAAGAAAAGCAATACGGCAATGAACGCACTACCTAGGTGACCCGACTTTACACTAGGGAAAGTTTTCCTGCTATGTCTGTTGATGCGCAATTTGTCTTCAACCGCTTGGACGTCGGCAATCTGCGCAGTTGCGGAACAGTTTACTGCGTACCTACATGACATACATGAAACACTCATCGACGCCGGTCAGCAACTGCAGTTACAAACCACGTATGCCTTCCACACGAGGACACACAAGTGTTGCAACAGGATATAACGCACAAGCTTTGTCATGTGAATGTTCTTCTTCCCGGCAGCCCAAGTCCCCTGCTGTTTTGATTTGGTCTGGTGGAGCGGTACGCGTGTAGATCAAGTACATACTCACAGCTACATACTCGCACTCCCAACGCTCACATCCTGCCCTCGAATATTGCGCTTTCATATGCAAAATTCCATGCCTTATTGCCATTACCACCGCCAGGCGCAATCAACACCAAAGGTGCGTGCTGCTTCTGTCAGCTGACGAAGACTGCCAACACACAGCCTGAACCATGCGGATGCTGCCCAAACATCAGTTCCACCTCTCCATTCGTTATATTTCGACAACTCGCGAACAACCGAGCCCCTTGAAACGTATTAAGAATGTAGTAGCCGTCGGGGAACTGAGATGGCAAGGTTAGCCATGCAGCACACGCACTTCCTATAGCACGGCCTTTCTACAGAACCAGACCCATGCATATCCATACATCATCCCTAAACTGGGGATCGTGTCGCACCTTACAATGACTATACGCCACTCACAAGCAGGGTTTCATACAATCAAGGNCAATCAAGGCAAAGCTAGGGCGCACAGTCTGCAAGTTGCGATGGACTGTTTTCCCGCGTCTGTCCGTCGGGTACGCCAGCAATGAACAAGCGGTAACAAGCCGGATGGCGAAGGAGATCACCGACGCACTCCCTGACGAATTGTCCGGACGTTTTAACCGTGCAGCAGAGCGGTGCTAGTCATAGCGTGACGTGACGCCCACAAAAATGTTCACAATTCCCCATTACGTTTTCCATACCTTGTTGATGACAACTCTGGTGTTGTATAGATATATGAAGCTTTTCGTATGGGCTGAGCTCGTTCTGGTTTTTAACCCACTATTTCCCGTGATCCACGGAGTTGGTCGTTTTAGTACACGCAAGACATCTCTAAGCGAAAAGGATAATATATGTAATCGATTTTCAATGCGAGGGCACATAAACGCCGAAGAGCATGGCAAGCTATTAAAACACACACGGCATTCGCAACACCAATCCCAGAACCGACAAACTATTCCGTCTTCCTAGGCAAGCACCTGTCTTCTGTGTTACAGAAAGGACGCACGTAAAGGTTTCATCCGCATGGTTACTGTAAACACCTTGCCTCTTCGCCCCACATATCAGTTGAATAATGAATATAAGTGCACGCACAGACTGAAAGATGTTCGCGGTTAGGCAACATGCAGTGATAGCCATTTACTAAGGGCAGTCTAGGGGAAGAGGCTTGTGAATCACACCAGCGCCTCTAGTGCAGAGCCTTTGGTAGCTGCAAGCGCTACTAATTTCACGTGAAGGGTTCGTGGTAGCGTTTTGTTCGAAGCAGAGTCACCCCTCCAACCAAATTCTCTCTTGACAACAAGTGTGTGAATAACCAACTTGTGCCTGGGCGGAAGTGTGCTCAGGCCTCATTGCTTGGCCGTCTGTAGCGAAGCATGCACACTGAAGCCGTTGTGCCATCACTACAACGACACCTATTATTCGATCGTCGTTTTCAATGTTGCAGGAGCTCCGTCGCGCCATATACAGATGCCTGCAAAATATGATTTTCCATCAACATGCAACCCCTCCCTCAATAGATCTACTTAGTTTACCAAACAGCTACTGCTGTGGACCAGCGTACGCTGAGCACTAGAGGCAAAGCCCGATTTATCCGGGATTTCCCGTCTGACGTCTGCGCACTAACAGCATAAGAGGCGTCGCGCTTCAACGTCTACTCGTACACAATACCACTACGCCAGGCAAAGAAGAGAGTTAAGCTTAAAACCACCGTTTCTATTCAATTTCGGTCTGGAACACCAAGGACATCTCCATGCTAATCCCGAAGATTTACAGTGGTGGCAGTGGCTTGCCTTGACGCCCAGACAGTGCCATCCCTCTGATAAATATTCACAGTTCAAAGTGCGGCAATGCAATCACCTTACTGCTTCGCTAAACAAAACCAATACCAGTTCCTAGATGACAC
>NW_024015447.1:0-4155 GCF_000499745.2 Eimeria mitis
TTTTATCTCTTCTGTAGCAGTGGAGCCCTTAGGAATGTCAGTGCTTGCTTGCAGAGAGAGCGCCACGTTGTGTTCACGGCGAATCGTGTGTGGCAGCTGACATGGCTTTGTTCAGCAAGTGCGTTCGGTGGCTCATGTCGCCGATCTATATGCATACCGGTGGGTTTCGGTGCATTTGCACTCTGCATATTCCGTGAGCATTGAAACCCTTACAAGTGACAGCTCATGGTTACAGGCTTGCAATCAGGGCGACATGTTGTGTTCGCGGTGTATGGTGTGCGGTAGTAGACGTGGTGTTCCACAGGTGGTGCGTCTGGTGACCCGTGTGGCCGACCTATGCACGCTGGGGGTTTAAATTGGGCCCGCCGTTTGGGTTCACGGCTAGCATTGGAACCCGTAAGGATAGGCAGCTGCGTTTGTAGAGAGAGGAACGAGTTGCTTTTGCTGAGCATGATGAGCGACAGAAGATGTGACGGTTCACGGTACTCGAGCAGTGTCGTTTGCAAAATGAGCCTTGTCTGTGTACCGACATGGCTTGAGCAGGGTTCGCATTCGGAGCAGGGCTGAGTACTATATTCGTCAGGTATGGGAACGGACATTCGCGGAGAACGCAACACGGCACGTTCACAGTGTATGGAATGCGTCTCTCGATGCGGTGTTTCACAGCCTGTGCATATGGTGTCTGGTATAGAGTACACGTGGGGAGTTTAAGGTACGTTGGAATGGCGTAGCTGACATCAGCCCTTGAGGGGCTATGTATAGAAAAGAATTGTGGCCGAGAAGACTCCCAGTATGTGCACAATGATTGATGTGCCCGAGTAGATGCGGTGTTTGACAGACGGTGCGTACAGCCAATCTCTAGACATGGGCGCCTTGCAGTGCTGGGGCAGTTTGAAGCTGAGATCCGCATTGGCACCCTTACGGATGGCAGCGCATTCTTGAAGAGACAGCACAAAGGGGCGTCCAGTGTGTGCTGTGTGTGGCTGTAGACGTGCTGTTCCACAGGTGGTATGTTCCGTGGCCCGTCCGCCCAATCCATACAGATCCGTTGGCTTCGGGGCATGTGCATTTTGTAGCATCTGCAGCACTGAAACCCTTAGGAATGGCAGCGCATATCTGCAGAGAGAGCGCCACGTTGCTTTCACGGTGTATCGCGTGTGGCACTTGTGACTGTGTTCCACAGGAGGTGCGTTGGTTGGCCCAGGTGGCTGATCTCTGCACATCGGTGGGTTCAGCTGCATTTGCATTTTGTCTCTTCGACGACTATTGGAACCTGTACGAATGACACGGCAGCTTGCAGAAAGAGCGACGCTTTGCGGTCAAGGTGTATGGTGCGTGGCAGCAGACTTGGTGTTGCGAATGAAAAAATAAACCAGACAAGTGATGGGTTCGGTAACGCCTGTGGCCGATTTATACACATTGGTAGTTTGTGCTTCACACGTTTTTTTGCACTTTTATTAGCGGTGGAACCACTGAGTGTAGCTACAACCGTTTGCAGAGACGTGGACATATTGCATTGACTGTTTTATGGTGCAGCAGCAAATGTGGTGTTGCACAATACATGTGAACCATTGATTGTTAAGCTAGCCCTGCCTCTGCGCGCCCATGGCTTGATACGCGTTTACATGCGTATCCAAGCCCAGCTTGCGATTCGCTGACTATGGGTACGGGCATCTGCGAAGAGAGCAACAGGGTGTGTTCACGGTGTACGATGTGTGTCGGCAGGCTCGGTGGCGCAACAGTTGGTGCGTATTGTGTCTGCTATGGCATATGCATAGGTGGTTTTAGGTACCTCCGGATACACCAGCTGAGGTCTGCATTAAGAAAGCTGAATATGGGGATGAACGCCCGCAGAGAACGCTCCAAGGTCTGTTCGCAATGCATGGTGCATTTGAGTAGAAGCGGTGTTTCACAGAAGGTGCGTGCGGTGTCTACTACGGCCAATCGGTTTGAATGGGTGGTTTAAGCTGTGTTCGCAATTTGGCGCTCAGAAAAGGCTTTTCATCCGAACGCATAGCAGTACAAGCTTGCAGAGAGCGCAGAAACGCGCGCTCACTGCGCATGAAGTGTGGCAGTACATGTGGAGTTCCACGGTACGTTAGAAGCGTGGCTTTCTAAGTGTGCCCTGACTACGTAGGCCCATAAAGTGTGCACGGTTTAAGCTGGGAGCAGGCCTTAGCGCACGGTAAGTGTGGGAATGGAGATATTTTAACAGGGAACATGGTGCTTTCACAGAGTCTGACGCGTGTCGGTAGATGCTTTGCTTCACAGGCTCTGAGTATGGCGTCTGCTATGGCATAGACATGGGTCGCTTGCGATATGTGGGGAGGGCGGGTGGAGGAGGGCGTAGCGCTAAGCGCGTTGAATAGGGAGACGGATGTCTGCGAAGGAACCAAAAGGGTGAGTTCACAGTGTACGACGTTTGGCTGTATATTCGGCGCTTCGAAGCCGGTGCGCATTGTGCCTTCTATACTTCTGGATGGTGTAGGTGACATGAGCACTGGAGCAGATAAGCGTGGGAATGAGCAGCTCCAGGGAAGACTCCGGGGTGTGTCCACAAGGCGTGGTGTGATTAAGTAGGTGCGGCGTTTGACAGAAAGTGCGTAAGGTGTCTGCTGTGGCCAATCTCGACAGATAAGTGGTTTGAGCTACTTTTGAATTTTGTATATGAGATGGCCATGGGAACCCTTAAGGATATGATCGCCGCCGTCCGCAGAGGGAAGGACAGGTTGAGCTGTGGGTGTATGGCGTATGGCAGTAGACGTGGCGTTCCACAGGTGGTGCGTTTGGTGGCCCCTATGGCCGATCTATAAGCATGCCGTAGATTAGCTGCATTTGCATTTTGCGGCTTCCATGGGCACTGGAACTCTGACGAATGTCAGCCCGTTTCCGCAGAAAGAACGCCTTGCGGCTCTCAGGGTGTATGACTTGTGCCACCAAATATGCTGTTCCTCAGGTGGTGCGTTTGGTGGCCCCTGTGGCGGATCTATACACATCGGTAGGTTTCGCTGCACTTGCGCTTGGTGTCTTCCGGGATCATTGAAACCTCTACGAAGGAAAGGACAAACTTGCAAAGAGAGCGACACGTTGTTTTGACAGCAAGTGGTGCGTGGCAGTAGGCGTAGCGTTATGCAGGCAGTGTGTTCGGCGGCCCCTGTGGCCGATATATACACATTGGTAGTTTACACTGCGTCCGGAGTTTGGATATATGATTAGCAATGGAATGTGTAAAAATAGCCAGGGACGTGGGAAAGACAAGTTTCGGTGACGGTTCGTGGTGTGTGGCAGTAGACGTGGTGTTCCACAGGTGGTGGGTTCGGTGTCCCCTGTGCCCATTCTATGCGCATTGGTGGTTTAAATCAATTCAGCATAGCCGGCCTACGATAAGCATTGGATCCCCTAAATATAGGCAGAGGCGTTTTCAGATAGAGGGACACGCTGCGTTGACGGTGCATGGTGTGTGACAGGCAATTTGGCTTTCTACGTTACACAAAGAACGTCTTTTTGCGAAGTGAGCCATCTCTGCGTGCGCCCACGGCCTGTACCCGGTTCGAATTCGAAGCAAACCATATATCTAATATTGTTGAGTATGGGAAAGTACATTTTCGAAGAGAGCAACAGGGTGCGTTTACCGTGTATAAAACGTCTCGGCGGGTGCGGCGCTTTACACGTGGTGCGTATGCTACTCGCTATGGCATCCACGCAGGGCTCTTGATGTACGCCGGGACGGCATAGCTGACATCAGCACTGGAGCAGCTGAGCATGCGAATGAAAAGTTGCAGAGAAGACCTGGACGTGCGCCTACAATGAATTGTGTGTTTGACTAGACGCGCTGTTTGACACAAGGTGCGCACGGTGTTTGCTACGGCGAATCTATTTGGATAAATGATTTGAGCTGCATCTGCATTTTGGAGTTGAGCTCCGCATTGGCACGTTTATGTATTGCATCGCATGTTTGCGCAGTGAACGCAAAACGCTGCTCACGGCGTATGGTGCGTGGCAGTAGACGTGGCGTTGCGCAGCCGGTGCGTTCCGTTGCCACTGTGGACGATGTATACGCATCCGCTGGTTTCGCAGTTTTTGCATTTTATCTCTTCTGTAGCAGTGGAGCCCTTAGGAATGTCAGTGCTTGCTTGCAGAGAGAGCGCCACGTTG
>NW_024015449.1:0-4133 GCF_000499745.2 Eimeria mitis
TGCAAAGGCAACTGGACATGATCGAGTGGAGCGAGAACTTCCTTCGACTCCAGCGCTCCGTCCTTCCACCTGCTGATTATTTAGCTGCATGGTGCGTCACTTTATTGGTGGAACTAGGCAGGCTGTTTGCTGCGCATTATAGTAGAGCTACAGAGGAATCCCGAGCTAGTCTTCTAGTTTGTCTTGCTCTGTGTACGGATGGGACGTAATTGATTAGGCTCAGGCACTGCCGCGTGCGGGATGAAATAGAATCGCTCAGTGGCGATCTATCTGACCTCTCCAAAATGGTTGTGGTGAGGCTATTGCTATACTGCAGAAGCACGAAAATATACGGAAGAGTGCTTTTCCTGCAAAAAAGCAGCACGGTAGCCGAAGCGGTAAGCAGCAACAATCCAGAAATAGTTTCTTCGCTAGGGCATGTGCACATTCCTTTTCCTGCAGCCGAACATGCGGTTGGACGGCACTGTTGAATTTCTTACTGAGACGGCACTCCAGCACAGAGAACTGCACCGGCTGGCCGATAAAAAGACTTGATATACCTCAGATGCTCGCTCCAAGGTCTTGACGAAGGACTGCCGATTCCTCAGATAGCACCTGGCTATTGGGGGGTTCAGACGCCACGAAAGTACGCCTACCACGGTCTACAGTGGTATTGATCCGAACAGCCCAGGACCTCTCCTGGCTGTTGAAATGCAGACTCGGTGCATTCGTTTGCTATTTCCTGGCTAGGCTTCGCATAGCATCTAAATCAGTTTGCACACAGGGAGGTGCACTTCACATACGCATCTCCTGAACCCCTACGCGCGGCACATGTGCCCCTGAGAATAGTTGGTGCAATATAATGCTCCTTTAAAGTTAATTACTCTGAAAAATTCATGAAGAGAGTTGTGCAGTTTTTCCCTATGCACGTGACCCTCCTACATTCTGTCTGGATGATTCTCCTCTCCTTCGTATCCCGCTATATTCGGTATCCCGCAGAAAGTTGGCATCTCGTAGCAGTAGTAGTATGTTTGTCCATGAGCTTGATTGTGTGCTCTGAGTGTTAATTGTGAGTCTTGCAGCAACTGGGGCCCCCCAGAAAACCCCTACAACCTTCTTAAGTTCGCTGTGAGCTCGGCCCTCTTCTAACCGGCTTTATCGCAAGCGAAGAGAATGTTCAATCTTCTGTTGTGCAGTTTGTCAGCACTGTTGCAACTATACACAGCCAAGCATTGCTCGAGGCAGCTTCGGCTGTCCCAACATGACACTGAGTTTACAAAGTTTGGTCTTCACTTAAAGTCAACTTTGCATTGCACTCGTAGACGAATGCACATCATCATTTGGCGGCATACTTCCCTTTTCGTCGCCCCGCAATGACAGGGATGCCATATACTAGACTCCCCGTCACGTACACTTTTTATGTCTTTCTAAAATGACGCGTTTAATGTCTCACCCTTGAGCACAGTTGAGCCGAAGCAAACAGTTGGACTGACTAAGGTGCATACGACTAAAGGATCCTGTCTGCGCTCGATTTCGTCGTAGCACGAACTATGCATGTACGTTTCACGACTGGATGCAGTGTTTTGACCTGAAATGCTGAGCATTGCTTCAGCAGGTTCGCAATCACTGTTGAGCAGCCTCTGAATAGTTGGGGCGCAATCGTATCGGCCTGCATTTTACGGGCCCAGCAAACTATTTCTTTTTGAGCTCCCGCGGTGAGATAGCAGTTTGAGGGGACGCGTTGCTCACCCTACACAAATATTCTTCAAATGAGTTAGCTTTTGCTTCCGTCTGAGTGAAGGGCGTCCCTACCTGCATTGAGGTGCCCAACTCTGGCGGCGTTACAAGGCCGTTGCCCTCAATGGTGCCTCGTGCTTCCTATGACCCCTCAAGCAGCCTAAATAGATCGACACATCGAACACATCCTGGAGGCAAATGGAGTCTCTGCACATTTTCCGCCGCTGGTGGTGTGGGTTCCCCTCTAATGTCCTTGGAGGCCGTGCGCGACGTCCCATCCTGTCTCCCAACCCACTGGCCCTTCGATTGTTCGGTGGTTCCATATTGTGGCTTGGCTGCGGCCTGTATTGATTCGTGGCATTGTTGCATTGTGGCGTCAAGCGGTGTGGCGTTTCGGTCTCGAAGGCGTCGAAACAATTTAAGAAAAACCTCTCGGGGCAGCGGCTTCGCCCCCAGAGTTGCTTTGTAGGGCAGATTCATCCCTAAATCCAGAAGCTCATACCCTGCAACAGCATCACATACAACACGCGAGGCAGCGCCCACTTGTGAAGCGGCTACTCACCATTCTCGCATACACAGCAATTTAGACACAAATAGTGCCAGGGCTACAGCGCTGGTAGTAATACGTTCCCTATAAATCAAAGAGGCTGCTTCGCGTACCGGCTTTGCGCAAAAGCAGTCGAGTTGCAGTAAGTTGCGCAGTGCCAGCTGAGTCTGCATCCGTGAAGGCTGTTAGGCTGGTGTACACCCTGCCGATGGATACACCGACTTCTCCTGCGACAAGGCAAAGGTCCCTATATTGTGTGCTGGCTTCCCCTATGCGGATAGAGGAACCGAGAGAGGTCAAAGCCTCCGACAACTCATTTGCAGGTAGCTCGCTTCCGTGTGCGGTCTCGGTTGAATTTGAAGTGTCCGTATCCTCCGCTGTAGAGGCTTTCAAGGGTAGAAGCTTGATGTTGGCGATTTCGCACNATTTGAAGTGTCCGTATCCTCCGCTGTAGAGGCTTTCAAGGGTAGAAGCTTGATGTTGGCGATTTCGCACAGCGGTACCCAAACTTCAAAACTGTGCAGCTGCACATCTTCAGGACAAAGAAATTCGCTACCACTTTGCTGCACAGTCTGTTGTACGCCGTGGTGGTTCGGGGCAGGAGCCTCAGGAGAAGACCCTTCAGGTAAGCCTTCGCGCTGACGCCGTAGTGCAGCCTCGCGCAAAGTTCGCCGGTGCAGAGCTCTGAGACACTTTGGCAATTGCAAAGGCACAGACTGCGCAAACACAGCCTTAAACGCCCAAATCCATTTTGCGAAAAACTAGACATTGGCGTTCCTTTCTCTCATCTGCTAGTGAATACAGGTGTCACAGCTGCACCAGCAAGTGCCTACTGGTCATGGAGAACAAGGAATGGAGGCTAAAATTCTCTAGATGCGTACGACAGAAATAACCGCAGTGGTCGCACCTGCCGCACGGACTTCCACAGCCAATTTTCACCGTGGCGCCTCACACATCCAGCCAGTACCTGCACACGGCGCCAGCACAGCAAAGACGCCCTTTGGACNCACCGTGGCGCCTCACACATCCAGCCAGTACCTGCACACGGCGCCAGCACAGCAAAGACGCCCTTTGGACACAACAGGAACAGGAAGAAACGAATCGCTAGCTACCCAGGCAGCTGATACAGCATAGTAAAAGGCCAAACACAACCCACCTCGTCAAAAGCCCTGTCTACCGACACCAGGAAATGCCGGGATTTTCGCCGTAGGTTCTTCGAGGCAAGAGTCACGCCTTTATCCAGATTCAAGAACAGGCACATCCGTTCTCGATGCAACTTTGGCAACAACAGCGTTGTGCTCAACTGAGGATAGGAATCGTCTAAAAAGTACGGGTCACACGAAGAAACAGTAAAAGAACCCTTCCTGTTGCCTGTATAAGGACGATGTGAATCATCACTAGTATATCCTTGCTTCCGCTTCGCAAGTTATATAAATATACGGGTGCTCTCATGCCTAGTCGTTACGATTTGCAGACCGTCGTCCCAGCAAGCAGCAATCAACATACTGGTGACTCTTGCTACCGCTAATATCCCCGTTTTTCTGTCATAGAATGCTGTCTGCATGAATGTCTTTTTTTTTAGCTAACTGACCGGCTGGATGCATGAAGCGTTCTGCAACTGGCAAAAATCCGGCGCGGCAAAGTCTGGCGTAACCGCACGGAGATGACTCCTTGGCCCACGCAAAGGAACCTGCAAATAAAAGACATTCTGCAGAGTCTGCAGGTGCCGCGTTGGGCTACAACAAATCAAATAAAATGCCACATGTGGAAACACACTGCCTCAGGGGTGCTCAGAAGCGTTGCGAACAAACGAGTGTTGTCGTCTCCAGTAGTATCAATACCTCTCACTGCAGCACCAATGCGGTATAAA
>NW_024015450.1:0-4117 GCF_000499745.2 Eimeria mitis
GCCCGTGCTGCTGCTGCGTGTTCCTCTCTTCTTCTTTCCGTTTCTCTTCCTCTTTTCGCTGCTGCTGCTGCTGCTCCCCCTGCGCATCTCTCACCACCCCTTGCTGCTGCTGTTGCTGTTTCTCCTCACTTTGCTTCATTTTCAGCCCCTCCTGCTGCTGCTGCTGCTCCCCCTCCTCCGCTTCCGCCGCCCCCTGCAGCGCCTGCTTCTTCTTCTTCTCCAGAAAATACGATGTCCCTTGTTGCATGGCATACAAAAATCTTTTTTTCAGCCCTTTAAATCTTCTTCTTAGATCTCTCGCTTCTTCGTGTACGCCACGGAGAGTACTATACCGAAAAGGTTTTTCTTGCATTGCTACATAGAGAAGAGACTGTTTTTCGTCTTGTGGTTGAAGTTGTTTTATAAAGTTATATATGAGTGTGTCTGTCTCCAGCTTTTTCCTTTTATAATGACGAGCATGAGATACAATATGACTAAGATAAATTGATACTTCTTTCTGCATCTCAGGCGAAGGAGGAACATATCGCTGCATCCTCTGCAGCGCATCTATGCATTCTTCTACGCATACCTTTGCTATTTCTGCTTCTGCTATAACTCTATCCATATGTTCAGTGGTTTTTTCTGCTTTTGGTGTTTTTCTTATCAATTCAAGTAATTTTATTGTTTCTTCTATTCTACGATACGGTGATGTCAGGCTGCCGTGTGTTCTCATCTGCTCCTGCAGCCTCGGCTGCAGCATCTCGTCAAAGTGCTGCAGCAGCCAGTCGAGTGTTTCTTGTCTTTTCTCTTCAAGACTTTCATCTATATATACACCTAGAAAAACTAACTCCTGGACACAGAAAGAAACAACAAAAGAAAATATTGTTATTTGGTTTCCTGTCTCTATAAAAGGAATCGCTCTTTCTAGCTCACGCATCAGCTCCTTCAGATCTTCTAAATTTGATACTGCTGCGTCTGCTGCTGTTCCTTTTTTTCCTCTCGTGAAAACCCTCCCTGTTTTTCTTCTTGCACCTGATGCTGCTGCTGCTGCTCCTCCCCCTGCTGCTGCTGGTGCTGCTGCTGCTGTCACTTGTTCCTTTTTCTCTCCTTCTTTTCCTTCTCTTTCGTCTTTTTCTTCGTATTCTTCTTCTCCTTCGTCTGCTTCTCCTTCTGCGCATGTGCTGTCCTCTATACCAGCTAGCGAGCGAGAGGAAGAGGGAGACTGCTGCTGCAGCAGCAGACGATTATAACAGCGAAGAACAACAAATACAGCAGCAGCACAAGCCAAGGCAGCAACACCAACCCGAAACAATAACGCTTTCCGCTGCTGCCGCTGCTGCAACGTAGGGCGCTCTCCATGCTGCTGCTGCTCCTGCTGCAGCTGCAGCAACCCCCAGTCCTGCTGCTTCTGCTGCACGTTCAGATCAGCAGCAGAAGAACTGAGATTACTAACGGACAAATCAGAAGAAAGCGGAGATGAAGAAATAAAAGCAGATGGATGGATGGAGACGGTGCTTTGACCCCCAAATTCTGCTGCTGTTGACGCTGCTTCAGCTGTTGTTGCTGCTGCTGCTGCCGCTGCAGCAAACAGAAGAACCCCAAACCTGCAACATCTCCAACAGCCACCACCACCACCAGACGCAGCACGAGCAGAAGCAGTACCTGCTGCAGCAGCAGGAGAAGCAGTAGCAGCAGCCGGCATTGCTTTTACTTTGGCCTCAGTTGCATTTTGTCTGCGGAAGACAAAAAGAGAAGAAGATGGAGACACGAGGAGCATCGGCTGTATGAAATACAAAAACCAAAAAAGGAGAAAAAGAAACGAAAAAGAAGAAGATGATGATGATGATAAGAAGAGGCAGAGTATGAAGAATAGCAAAGATAAAAAGAAAAAGGAAAAGAGAGAAGTGAAGGGACAGTGCAGAGCGGGTTAAGCATGCAGCAACAGCAGCTAAATTCTTTGTTTGCTGCTGTTGCTGCTGCTCCTTTTTGTTTTCTTGTCTATAATTTCTATGAAGCAGCAGCTGCACCTGATCTTTGTTGCTGCTGGTGCTTCTGCTGCTGCGGCTGCTGCTGCTGCTGCAAGCAGGTCATTGAATAAGAAAAGCGAGAGCGGTCAGCAGCAGCAGCAGCAGGGGCAACAACAGGCGCAATATGATGATGTTTAAGCATTTGAATGGAATGTTGATCTAATATATGAAATGATAAGAAAAGGAAACAGTAGAAGAAAAGAAGAAATACAGTGCAAATTATATAGGAGAATGAGAGGAAAAAGAGCAAATAAATAAGCTAAAACAAAACAATAACAACGGAAGAAGCGTCTAGTGAAATAATATACTGATGTTTAATAATAAAGTGAAAAAGAAAGAGAATGAAAGATACGTATGAAGTAGAAGAATCGGTCTGATGCGGCTGCTGCGGCCGCTGCTGCTGTTCCGCTTTTATTCTTGTAGTTTTTTGCGGTTTTTGTCTGTATCAGATGACTTTAATAAAAATACAACAGAATATTTATTATACTTGTATAAGTACAGTTCCCATACATATGCACAAAATACAGGAAAACGAACAGGGGGGGACTGCAGCAGTCGAGTGCCGCTGCTGCTGCTGCTGTTGCTGCTTGTGCTGCGGTGGCGCTGATGAAGACAGCAGAGCATCGAACAGAATGAAATAAAATAAACATTCACATTACTATCAATATTATAATTATTAACACTATTAAGTACCTGTATACGGATTCATCCTTTACACAACAGGGGCAGCACCAGCAACAGCAGCAGTATACAAACGCCACTGTAGCAGCACGTGAATCGACGCTCTTGTGGCTGCCCGATCACTCTTCCTCCCTCTGTCCTTCTTTCTGTTTCTGTTTTCGCCTTTTAATTTGTTTTGTTTTATCTTTAACATATCTTTCTGCTAGCAGGTATTACTTATTCAGAACGTTTCGTTTAGCGGCTGCTGCTGCTGATGGTGCCGCACCGCAGTGTGGGGAGCTGCACTGCGCAGGCAATTCAATGAGACTCAAAGGAGACATCTACAGCTCTACTCTGTAGACACAATGTATATAACGTCCTATTACAAAAAAAATAAGCTAATTTATACAGGCAATATGGGCGCGGTGGGTGAGGGTGCTCGGCGGCCTCATTAAGCACGTGTTCAGCAGGGCAAGAAGAAACACTGAAATGTATGGAACCCATAGAAGCACCCTACACTTTTTTGTAAGAAATAATCCACCCATACTGTAGTGCGTGCACAGTGCAGTGTACCTCCTTTTTTAGCTCCGTTAGAAGAACGTGCATAATTACCGATTAGATAATTAAATATTGAATTTTGCATTATATTTTTGCCAGGAGACATCGCTCAACCTCAACAGCACTGACAAGGATACCTCTCAGGGGGATGCAGGCGTCGTACTGTCGCAGTGACGTGCGGGATCTGGAGACTACTTCCAGGGAGTCTCCGCAGGGAGGAAGTAGCAAGACAGTGAAAGGGTGCAGGCCTGGCCAGCGAGCGGTGCGAACACCGCCCTAGTGCTGGCCCGTCCAGCCCGGGCAGCGATCATAGCGGAAACCCTAAGGCATTCTCGAATATCTATTGTCCCGCCTCATTACCGGCAGAACCCCAACCCAAAACCAGCTAAGGATACGTGTCATTATCGTTGTGATTCCTTCGTATTCCATTGGACTTGTTTGTCTAGTTCTCCGCCCTAGGCTAGAATGCGCCGCCGGTGCACATTCATTCCATTCGCCTTGATTCTATAGCAGTACCGGCTCCTAGTCTTATCACGGAGCTAAATTCTTTTCGTTATATCAATACTATGATGCGCATCCCCTTTTCTGGGAAACTGCAGGGTTGCTGAACCTGCCGTGCTGAACCCCAGGGCATTAAATACCAAAACTAACAAAGCTTAAAGGAGTTTCCTTCTCTCTGTTTCTTCTCAAAGTTGCTCTGTTCTGGAACCCCACTAGAACCGGCGCTACGGCCCTTGGGGCTAGGAGAGGAGACGGCGCAGCATGTTGCAATCACATTTTGCATCAAGTCTCATGTCAGCCTCTCCTATAGTGATACCAATGCCTCTTCGTAAACGATATTTAATGCATTCATCAATGTTGTACTCAATGTACGTCGATAAGCACTAACAGAC
>NW_024015451.1:0-4109 GCF_000499745.2 Eimeria mitis
TTATGAGGTTTCTGCTGCAGCCGAGGGACAAAGCGTCTGCTGTTATTGTTTATTAGGTATGCCCAGTGGCTCTGAGGGCGGCCCTCGAGCACTGCCAGCAAACCAGGCAGAGGCAAGGCGCGTCTAGACCGGTGCTGCGAGCTGGGACCCTTAGCAGCCAATATTTCTGCATCCTGTCGCTGCCCTTGCTGCACCTTTTTCTGCTGGTCATCCTGCCCCTGGTCCTGCTCTTGGGACAGTCGCGTGCGGATCTTCTTTTGGGGGTTGCGCCGGTGAGCCTCCAAGGAGACGTCAACAGCTTCGAGCAGTTCGTCCAGTAGCCCCTGGACGCCCGCCCCGACTCCCTCATGAATTTGCTGCCCGTCTTGATGCAGCAGCACGCTGTTGCTGCTGATGCTGCTGTTAGAGGCGCCGTTGGAGGGCCCTGAACTGGCAGCAAGAGAACGATGAAGGGCCTCCGCCTTCCTCAGAGCACTCAGAGATGAGGCTCCCCCCGAGCAACCTGCGGCAAGCTCCAAGAGGATGCGAAGGGTGTCTGCCGCTGCTGCTTCTGTGGCCCTCCTCGCGCTGCTGCTGGTGGAGGTCCTTATAGTGTAGTCGTCGCCCACAGGGATCCGTTGAGCAGCAGCAGCAACACCCGCTATTTGGTGTAGAAGAGCCTTCAAGCTGTTGGGGGGAGGCAGCTGAGCAGCCAAAGGGCCACCAGNCCCGCTATTTGGTGTAGAAGAGCCTTCAAGCTGTTGGGGGGAGGCAGCTGAGCAGCCAAAGGGCCACCAGATGTCGCAGCGTCTTCTGCTGCATTCTGAGGCTCCCCCGGGGCTACACCCTGCTCTTGGGGATGCCTGAGGGCCTGTTGCTGCTGCAAGAGATAGCCATCTACCGTTGGAAGGCAGAAATTCATTGTGACGTTCAGCAGCGTGTGGCCCCCGATGCAGGCAACTGCTCGTGGGTGTGGGGCCCCCCACGCTGCGCGGGCTGGGAAGTTCGGATGTCTCCTCCTTCGCCAGCGGGGTTATTAAAACGGAAAAATTAAACAAAAGGGCGGCAGCAATTTACGCAGAAGACAAGCCTCTGCTAAGCTAGGCATTGAAGGCTCCAGGGGGCCCCCGTCCTGCTGCTCCGCCGCCGCCGGTAGCTGCTATGCATGGAGGAGATCTTCAGTCTATTTGGGCTTCAGATGAGATAAGTGAGGACAGAAGAAGAGGCAGAGGGAAGGGTAAAGAGAGAAAACCCCAAATTGCCATTGCCGGTGCATGCAACGCCTTGGGGCTGTGAGGCAGCTCGGGCAAAGATCCATTACTTCGGAGTTTCTCTAAGACTTAGTTCTGGTCTGCATCAGAGCTAGGAAATCAATGAAAGGTTTCACACTGAGTTCAATTTGATGCGAACCGGATTAGTGTGGTGATTAGGAGAGGATGTTTCCTACCTCTGAAATGCGACTTTTAATTAGAACAACTAAAAGAGCTCGGTGTGTTCCGAACCGAAACAAGAAAAACAGAAATTCTGGGGTTTCATATGGGCCAGAGAAACACTGCATTTGTAACGCAGTAGTTGGCAGTGCAGGTTGGCTACTAAGGGCCGCCTGACTGTTAAACAACTCTCTACATCTTTCTTGCACGCATTCAATAGACGGACCATGTACACATGCATGAGGGTTCGCCTTGCTGCAGGAGTTCCAGCAAGGTGAGATACAAAGCATGACAGTCCGCGTCTTCTCTCCACCGTCGGCCCCAGTTCGCTGTAACGCTGTGCCCAGGACAGTACTAGAGGCGAGGGCTATCAATTGTTTTATGAGCTCTTAATGTTAGGCTTTTGACCCTTTTTCAGCTCACGACAGTCCTCTGCTAAGGTCGAGGATTCGTGAAAAACCATACATTGCTGCGACTCCAACAGTGGAGAACATCTCCTGTTCCTTGGAACCCACGTTTAGCCTCTCGTCTCCCGCGTAGCTCGCAACGGCCTTTGTCTAAGATCGAGTACCCGCGATACTGCATCCGTTGTCTGCGTCTAGAGGCGGGTGAATGGAGAAACGTCAGCTTCCTGCTTCTGCAGGCGTTAGCATGTGGTCCCTAAAACGCTAAACCTTGCTCTTACTGTGCGGCAGTTGAAAGGCCCTCGTTGCGTTGGGTCTCCGCAGCACCACACCGCAACAGGGCGCCAGTGCCTTGTGTACACCCTCGTTGTATTGCTGCCAGTGGTGTTGTATCGCTACCTAGAAGGAAGGCCAGTCGAGGGGGCGGTGGCAGATGAGGCTTAGTGTCTTTGCCTAAAGTCAAGAGGAGAGAGAACGGCCTAAAAAGAGAAAATTAGGTTTCATNTGAGGCTTAGTGTCTTTGCCTAAAGTCAAGAGGAGAGAGAACGGCCTAAAAAGAGAAAATTAGGTTTCATTGAAACCCTCTTTCAAATCGTATTGCTGTAGAAAACGCACACTGAAAGACACCTGGCGACGGGCCCCCAAACAGGGGAGGGCGGGCCTGTCAGCAACAAGCCGGGGGCTTCCTAAAGCCGTGCCCGCTGCTGCGCATCCAATGCAGCAGGAAGCATTGCATACATGCATGCGCGTATGCATGCACGAAGGGTTTCACTTGCTGACATCGTCCTCCGCCGTGCGGCCTTGCTAATGACAAATGAAGCACTGAAGTCAAATCGCTGCAGAGCAGAAGGGCGCGTTCAACTGTGTAGCCCACTCTGTTTCCCATTTCCAGTGGTTTAGTTTCTAGGGATGTAGCGCCACACCTGCACAGACACCTCATTTCCAAATGTTTCCCGACGGACCTCAAGCCCTATTCACCTGAGTCGGGTCACAGAAAGAGGCGAGGGAAATTCCACAGGAGCGCCGCCCAGCGGTTAACACAACAAAAAAACGGGCCCAACCAGCAGGCTCGGGTTGTCGGGTGCCGTGTGGGTGCTTTTTAGCGGCCAGGAGAGGCTTTGCAGCTGCAGAGGGCTGTAGCTGGCAGCTAGAGGAGCGAGAACGCGAGACAGGTTAAGTCCGTGGTGGCTGCGGGGTCGTGGGGCTGCTGGACGGCCCAGCGGCTGACCAGCGAAACCTTAACTGCAGCAACAGCAGCGAAGTTGCTGTTCATGCGTTCCCCGAGTTCCGCGAGCCGCTGGGCGGCGCCTTCATAGGTCCACTGGTACGCCCAGGTAGACAAGGCGTCGTCTGAGATAAGTTGGGTGCTGGACTCTCTGCTAAATGCCGCGAGGAGATAAGAAAAGAATGAGGCAGGGAAGAAGGGGCGCCGGGGCTCAACATAGAGAGGCCCCTCCTTCGCAAACTCTTCCAAAGGTTGCAGGGGCCCGCACGGCAGCGGCGTGCCCGTCACCAGCAACAGCTCGTGGAACGCCCTGTGGACCTTCGCGTCCATCTCCGCCTGAAACTCCAGCATCTGCAGCGCCCTCGCCAGGCCCTGAGCAAGAGCCAAGGGGACTGTTGGTCGCCTTGCAGTGGCGTCTGGGTAAGCAGGAACAGCACCTTTCCTAGAACCCAGGAGATCGAGAAAGTCGCGAAAGCTCAACAATTCTTCGCCTGCGGAGCCCATGCCTCCCCCAGGCAACACGGGGGTCTGGAAAGAGTAGCGGTCTTCTTCGCCGCCTTTTCTGGAGACGACAAACTCCTCCAGGGCCTGCAACTGAGAAAGTCGCGTCCACGCTGCCTTTAAAATCACCCGCGCTATCTGCAGTTGCTGTACGTACACCCCGTACTGTTGAGAGGATGCCCCCAGCGGTGGGCGCATTCTCTCAAAGACCCGCGACACCTGGCGCTCAAACAACTCCAGAGGCGACGTGAGGGAAGAGGAGCCATAGACCCTTGGGGTGTAGTGAGTGTAGAAAGACTGTCTGACTTCCGGCGACACTCTCTCCCAAAGCCGCTTCAGTTCGCTGGCCGCGCTGCTGAGAGCCTTCTCGTATGTCTGTACCTCTTTGGGATTCGAGATGAGGGGAGGACCTCTCGCGAGGGGCCCCGCAGGCAGCAAGAGCCGCCGGCCGCCCACAGTCAGCATGGCCAACAATATGGCAAACAACGCCGCGCGCCACACAACGCGCCACACAACAGCCTTGAACCTAGACTTGCGCTTGGGCGGGGGCAGGACGGGGTCATCCGCGGG
>NW_024015452.1:0-4101 GCF_000499745.2 Eimeria mitis
GTATGTTCAAACCGACCGTCTGCTCCGCGTTGGCGTCTGTCCACTATGCCGGAGTGCCATTGACCCCTTACCGCTTGCACGACAGCGTCCTCGTAATTTGGACAACGCAATAGCTAGGCACGCAACTATCGCCTCGGGACCTTTCGTCCAAGCGCCAGGTGCACTCACACGGATCCGGTTGGAGGTGTCCTCGGCCGACTCCTGCCATTCGGGTCTCCCTCCCGCGCCAGAACAACTACCATCATGCACAGCCAAACTGGCCGCCAACACTGCTCAGCGTTCGACGCAAACCACTGCCCACCCGCTTCTCCCTCCTACTCACTACGCATTGCGCTCCACACACACTTTGTCGCCAACCCACTAAGATCGTGTCTGCCAACCGACCCCGCCTCGCACAGGCACATGCCTGCGCAAAAGGCCTCCGCTCCAGTACATACCCAAACAGAACGCTGCTAAAGCAAAGCTAGCATCCACTGCCTTTCATGCTCCAACCTAGTACCTCGGCAGGCAAGTATGCATATGCCCATATCTGCTGTCAGGCAGCTTGAAGCGGAGCAGCCTCCACGACCGAGCGGAACCAATGGGGTGGCATCTAACGGCATACATCCTGGGCAAACCAGCATGCACACGCAGCACCCGAAAAGGCTTCGCCACTCCTCGCCTAAAGCGCAGCGCCCGCAGACTCTGCGCTGATGCCATGCGCACTCATGTAGCCCGCGTGCTGTTCCACCGAGAACTCTGTGTAGTCCTATTATATAACGGAGCTGGATTCAATCAGGGCAAGCGAAATGAGCGCGAGCTGAAACCATCTGCCCGACAATGCGGTTGGTCGCGTGGGCTATCCCTGTCGAACCCCGACCTGTTTGAAAACGAAAGAGATTTGTAGTGTCCACGCGTCTTCGGCTCGGCTGACAATGGGAAGGTGCTCCGAACTGCCGGCCACAAGAAAGCCAGTTCGAAAACATTTCAGCGGGGCACAGGCATGTTGCAGCTAATCCGAACACACAACCGCTTGAGTAGTCCGGGCAAACCTGAAATGCCCGCCTGTCCTACATGTGAAGGCGAGTCGTATATCCGCAGGTTTGGTAGCCTGTCGTGCGGGTGCAGTGTGGCCAAAACAGCGCAAACTCGCAATACCAGGAAAACCTACGCAAGCCGCTGTCGGAGACGAGCGCATGCAAATGGCATTACCCCGCCATGCTCACACACGCAGGTCCTCCACCTCATTAGCGTGTAGTGCATGTACTCGTATCGGCAGATGGAGGTACCTCCGACCAGGGCATCCAAACACAGGCGCAAGCATAATGCCGAGCGCAACACAATGCCGCTCACTGCCTGCAGTGCCTATGAAAAGCCGCGTCTATCTGGGGCACCAACGGAGATAGAAAATGATGAAGGCGTGCTGCTAACATAACGTATGTGCACACCGACCGCCAGTTTCGCGTTGGAGTCTGCCCAATATGCCGGAGGGCCATCGACACCTTGCCGTAATATGCCAAACCTAGGCGACGCAAAGTCACTGGTGCAACACAAACTGCGCCGAATACAAACCCAACATACCTCCACTAATGTCGCCACACCAGAACCATCAGCTTGCACTACAGGGTGCTCGTAGTTTCGGCAACCCAATAGCTACACAAGCATTTATCGCCTGCGCTTCTCGTGCAAGCGCCATGTGCACTTACACGGGTCCGGTTGGAAGTGTCCTTGGTTGACACCGGCCGAAAAACATTTGCTAGGAAGGCGGCGTTGCGAGCCTCTGACGCGTTCGCCTCGCATGCCCATGGGAACGCGCTCCGAACTTCCGGCCGCAAGAAAGCCGGTTCGAAAACATTTCAGCGAAGCCCACATATGTTGAAGCTACTCGCAACACACAGCCGATTGAATAATCCGGGCAAACCTGGAAGACGTGACTGTGCTACATGCGCCGCTTAATTGATGTCGCCCAATAGCTATTCGATGAGCGGGGGGTTCTATGTCCTTCGCGGAAGCGCCATGCGCGTCCACACGACTCGCGTTGGCCGTGCCTTCGGCAAGGATGCGAACACGGTGTGGCTACGCCTTTTCGCCTGAAACCACAGCTGCCATCCTACAGAGCCGATCTTTAAATGCGATGCGCTTCGGCTGCACCGATGTTTTCAGTAGCCCTTCTAGGCGGTAGCCGAATCGTATATGACCAACTCTGGTAGTCTATCGTGCGGGAGCATTCTGGGGGAAAAAAAAGGTCGCAATGCCAGGAAAAGCTCCCCTAGTCGCTGCTGCGGACGCGCGCACGCACGCGAGACTAACCCGCCATGCTCGCACGTCCACGCCCTCAACAGTGCTAACATATACTGCTAGTACTCCCATCGGCAGATGTAGGTTCCTGCGACCAGGGCATTGAACCGCAAGCGCAAACATAATGCCAAGCGCAATGCAATGCCGCTCACTGCCTGCAGTGCCTATGAAAAGCCATATCTGGCTGGGGCACCAACGGAAATGGAAAATGCTGAAGGCATGCTGCTAACATAACGTATGTGCACACCGACCGCCCGCCTCGCCTTGGAGTCTGCCCACTATGCCGGAGTGCCGTGGACGCCTTGCCGTAATATGCCAAAGTTAGACGAAACAAAGTCAGTGCTACAACACAAACTGCACCGAAACCAAACCCCAAGCACCTCCACGAATCTCGCCACACCAGAATTATCCGCTTGCACTACAGGTCGCTCCTAGTTTCGGCAACCCAATAGCTACACAAGCAATTATCGATTCTGTAATTTTTGTGCAAGTGTCCTGTGCACTTTTACGGGTCAGGTTCGATGCATGCTTGGTTGACACAGGCGCAACAAGGGATGCTACGAAGAGGGCGTGGGCCTCAGACGCGTTCACCTCGGATGACTATGGGTAAGGGCTCTGAACGTCCGGCTGCAAGGAGGCCAGTTCCAAACCATTTCAACGAGGTACACACATGTTCCAGCTACTCACAACACACAACAACTTGCGTAATCTGGGAAAAGCTGAAATGCCCGACTGTGCTACACGTGCCGCGTAATTAATGCCGCCCAGTAGCTACGCGATGAGTGGGCGGTTCTATGTTCTTCGCGGAAACGCCATTCGCATCTGCACAATTCGCGTTGGCCGTGCCTTCGGCATGGATGCAAACTTGGTGTGGCTACTCCTTTCTCCCGAAAACAACTGCCGTCCTACAAAGGCGATACTTGAAGGCAATGCTACTGAACATTGGAGACAAATCACGTCGTACCAGACGCATTTGCGTCGGGTGTGTCGGATGTTGAACAAGCCCTTCTAGGCTGTAGGCGGATAGTCTATCCGCACCTCTGGTACCCTGTTGTTCGGGTGCATTCCGGCCAGGAGCTTTCTTTGGCATTGCGCAAGATCGCAATGCCAAAGAAAGCTCCTCAGGGCGCTGCTGCGCATGCGCGCACGCGAATGACATTATTCCGCCGTGCGCACACATCCACGCCCTCTATGTCGCTGCCCAATAACCCGTATGCTCCTATTTGCAGATGTAGGTTCCTGTGACCAGGGCATTCAAAGACAAGCGCCAACATAATGCCAAGCGAATTTCAAACCTGCTCACAAGCTGCGGTATTTATGACGAGTCACGTCTGCCTGGGGCACCAACGAAAATAGAAAATGCTCTAGACGTTTTGTTAACATAACGTATGTGCACACCGACCGCCTGCTTCGCGTTGGCGTCTGTCCACTATGCTGGAGTGCCATAGCCGCCTCGCCGTGGTATGCCAAACCTAGACGAAACAAAGTCAGTGGCACAGCACAAACTGCAGAGAAAACAAAACCCACGCAACTTACGGAATCTCCACACACAAGAACCATCTGCTTGTACTACAGGGTGCTCGTAGCTTGCGCACCCCAATAGCTACACAAGCAACTATCGCCTCTGCATTCTTCCTGCAAGCTCCACGTGTACATACAGAGTTCCTGGTGGACACGTCCTCGCCCCACTCCGGCCACTCGCGTCTCCCTCCCGCGTCAGAACAACTACCATCATGCACAACCGAATTGGCTGTCAACACTGCTCAGCGTTCGACGCAAACCACTGCCCACCCGCTCCTCCCTCCTACTCACTACGCATTGCGC
>NW_024015453.1:0-4098 GCF_000499745.2 Eimeria mitis
AACCAGACATCAGAAGCAAACGGCACACGAATCATCCTAACTTACAGGAAGGTAGAAGAATATGAAGGACAGCTTGCTGACCCCTGCTACGGCTTGGGATACTGTGCGTTCTGACGGGTGTGAAATAACATGGGACCTGCAGCAGCACATCGGAACGGGAATTCGTGCAAATGATCGCTCGTTGTGCTCCTGGCAAAACCCCTGTTCAGCTTTTGTTATATACTAGTTATGCAAGTGGGTAAATTAGCCGCCTGGTTGCTTGTATATTCTGTGTGAGCCAACTAGCGTCATATCAGGTTTAATACAGGAGAAAACGTGAGTTCCCGTACGCAAACAACGCCTTTTGGAACGCGAGTCCGGCGAGAACGTAGCAAATCTCGAGGCCTTGTGACAGGGATCCGCTTGACCTGCTGAACCTCCAAGAGAGCATTGCCACAAGTTGCGACGTCAACCAAATAACCACCAAGGCCAGCACAGGCCATTGTTCTTCGTAGAAATCGTCGCTGCCCACAACTAGGCAAGCCAAATACTGCAGTGCGAGCCAGAGAAAATAACCTTTGTAAGAACGGATTAGAGCGGGTGAGGCCGCCATCGTGGCAAAACGAAACGCCAGAGGCAAAGGGGTTCTCCGGTGTGCCGCGAATGCGCAGCTAGCCGGCCTCGTAGGTGTAGTGCCAAGAAGGATATCTGAGCACGAAGGCACCTGTAGGCGCACACATTTACAGAGGATCGCTAAGGCGGTGGTTTCGAAGGCGAGGATCAGGACGGAGCGGAGACATATCCACAGGGTCAAGACCACACAAACGCACAGGGGCCCCTTCACTAGTAGATGGAGAACAGGATAACAGAGAAGAGACTGCCTTATCGAGAGGGTAGGGAATACATTGACAATGGTACAATATGCAGGNAGCAAGTTCTCCGGATGTTGCTACGTGAATATAGTATCAGAACGTACATATCGTCTTTGCTTAGTTTACACTGTTCCTGTTGCATCTCCAGTCCTCGGGCAGTGTTGCTCTGCTCGCTCGCATCGGTAAGTCACCTCCACCCCGGCTCGAACAACAAGGCGCAATTTTCGGAGTTACCGGCGTTGGAGCTTTCCCATCTATACTGATGCTGCAAATAAGCCTTTCAAAGTTTGCAGAGCAAGAGTTTTTTTGAAGTGGGAGGGGGCGTATAGACGGACGCAACGCGAAACGGGTCGGAATGGTCCAATGGTTGGTGAGCATGCACTGCAGACAAAAGTGACTGCACCAGACGCCCTTTCTGCTAATTCAAATGTGGAAATGTAAAGTTGACCCTGCTAAAAGATGTATGAATTGTCTTCAGGGACTCTGCCGTCTGCTACTTGGTCTAAGGTCACCCTAGCGGCCCCTGCTTTCACAATGAAACATCGGCAGTCTGAAGAGAAGCTCCAACAAAAGGTTTGTTTTCGTTCCTGCTGAAGTAGCATTCCTAAAATTTAATTTAGCAGCGGGGTGTTGCTTTGTGCCACAGGGTCATATTAGCGCGGTCAACTAGTCGAGGGTCTTGCCTCCCCGGAGCCCTGTAACCCAAGGCTCCCGTACTACAGTAGCTGCACTGCAGTTCCTCTCCTCACTTCAAGGGCTTCATTAAGCTTTCGCTTGCTTTGANGTACTACAGTAGCTGCACTGCAGTTCCTCTCCTCACTTCAAGGGCTTCATTAAGCTTTCGCTTGCTTTGATTCGATTGTTTCTGGATAATTCGGCACGGAAAACAGCAACTATGAACTACCCTAGCTTTTCCTGCGCGCGAATAGCTCTGACGTGCAACCCCTGTTCGCTGCACACATGCCTTTTCGCTCGTATTCTTGTCGAGAAATACGGTGATATATCACGTGGTGCTTCTGCTGTGAAGCCTGCTATCTGCTTATTCGACTCCCTACTCTGTATTGGACACGACGAAGGGCAGAAGTACTTCCTGCGAAATATCTTGGGTTCGCTCTGTTGTTGCTCAAGCAATATTGGAATGCTACAATAGTGTTTACCATAAAGTTTCCAGAGTTTGCTCACGTCTGTTTATGCTTCAGTTGGAGCACTCCGCTGCGGCTCATGGTCCATTCACTACCCATTTGTCAGGAAAGTCAACGTTTGAACACTCTCAAGCATGGACGGGGTCGGACTTCTGGCATCCCTACGCTGATTGCGATTGAAAATTCAGTCGGATCTAGAGAAGCTCTACCATCTGTCGCATGTTGCCACTGTATCTATGTTGTAGTTAGTCTTAGCAAATATATCCACTTCATTCCCTGTNATCTGTCGCATGTTGCCACTGTATCTATGTTGTAGTTAGTCTTAGCAAATATATCCACTTCATTCCCTGTTCCAGTACAGTTCCACCAAAGGGAGTTGCCGAATTATTCATTAATTGCGTCTGAAAGAAGCGGATATTACTCAGCAGTAGGGCTAGTGACAAGGGCCTGAAGTTCACCTAGCGCGTTCATGACGCTGCTCAACATCTATCAGGGTATAAGTACCTCGAGCAACCCGGAGTTTGACTGGCAAACGGAACACTCACATCTCACGCTGCTACACGTAGCGTTTGCAACATTACCTCAGAAATCATCAAATAGGCCTGATTTCCCTGTTAGGGTAACAATGCATATTAAAGCAATGAACGCCTCGAGGCACTTGTACTAGCGTACATTAGTGTAAGCTAGTGGAAGTGCCTCGATGTGTCTGACATCGAATCAGCTAACGAAAGTTAACTGATTCGATGCTAGACATTGCTGTTAGGAAGCGGAAAGGTGCCAGATATTGTTTCTGGGAACCAATTTACGCAGAAGACGTTCAGCATTCATGCTCGACCCAAGCGAACTGCTGTTGGTGTATTCGACGTTTTGTGGGGCGAGCACGTGCGTCAACCGGCGAATAACTTCACCAAGCGCTGNGCAGCTATACCAGTATAACATATTTGCCTTTTAAGACGATTCGATGCAACTTCCTGGAACTATCCCCCGAGCCCTCCCCAGAAAACGACACCAATGCAACAGAGCACCACACAGGAGAAAATGAAGTCCCGGGTACACTAGTGATAAGGCGAAAACTTCACACAAAACGATAATACTCCGCTCAATGACGGGTAAGCCGGCAAACCGAGTAGGTTAATGAGAACCGCTTGGGTGAACTCATTCCTCAGCAGCGCGTGCGGGGCCCATTTCGATACAGCGTCGGCGAACGTGAAAGTGACAGTTGCTATGGAATCGCGAGTTTAGCTTGAGCTCCCTACAGTCTCTCTGTTACCGCTAAAGAGAGGTCCCTGTTTTTATATATAGGAGCGCCTATGCTCAAGGAATTTCTTACACCGTGATCTACTGTACTCCCTCGCTCCCCCAATGTGTAGATGGCTCCGCCGTACAGCTGAAGCCAGTCTGCTCGCCAGCGCATTTTGAAGCTGTCCCCATTGCGGTAGGCATTTTCGTCCCTATCTGCTGCGCTACGTGGGTGAGATGTTGCGCGCGAAGCGCTAAAAAAAGATGCAAGTAACAAGTGAGGCGAAGAGAAGCACTGCTTAGCCAGCATGGATTCTGACTTAGAGGCGTTCAGTCATAATCCAACAGATGGTAGCGTCGCGGNCGCATTAACCAAGTATCTGAACCAACTGTTCCTCTCGTACTAAGTTGGATTACTGTCGCAGTATCAAATTGGGCTCACTCCGCTGTTCTTTTTTTTTTTGTTCAGAGTTGGGCTGTCCGCCGTAAAGCGCAGCTCCAAAGTAACGCGTACCCGGCTTACCCCGCAGTTTCACCTCACGGCTACGCCTGCAAATGACGGCAAAATCTACTGCAGTTCCACTTCCCTTCTGTTCACTTCAATTCATTTTGCCTTGATGCGTGTGCTAGCCTGTACTAGGCTCGTTTTCGCTCCCATCTGCACGACCGCACACCTACGCGGCTCGGACTACACTCTTGGCTAACTGAGGGCATCCCTAAGCAAGCAACAGTGCAGAGTTCACTTCCCACCAAATATGTCACACTTCTTAAGAGATAATGCGTTGTGTAGAAGGTTCAGTCCGTAGAGTTCCTCCAGCATCTCAAAGAGGACCATCATCAGATTACCTGCACTGTACGGGTGGAAC
>NW_024015455.1:0-4083 GCF_000499745.2 Eimeria mitis
GCCCATAAAGCCTCAAATTTATGTTGAAATGAATGTAAGTGTGTTTGGTAAGAGCTGAGGGTTTTGTGAAAAAGAGAAGAGGAGGGGCGGGCTAGGGCCCTCGCTACACTGACAGGGGTAGAACCGAAACGAATCTGCATTGCGTTCTCTTCTGCTTGTCTATATTCTGGTATTTTTTCTAGTTTTTTATCTATTCTTTTCATCTGTTTCTTTAACTCCTTCAAACTCGCCAACTCTCCATACAGCAAAGGCAGCATAGCAGCAGCACCACCACGCCGACCCCGCTGACGCCGCTGCTGCTGCTGCTGCAGTGCTGCTTCTGCTGCTTTGTGTTTCCTCTGTAACATACCCACCAACTCTACCCGCTGCTCCTGCTTCACAGCCACGTTGTAGTCCCGCAGCAAGTGGCTTAATGCGTCACTCATTGCGGTGTATTCTCTCCATAGGCTGACGAGCTCAGCCCCGATGCGGCGGTACTCAAACAAGCCCCCAGTGAAAGGGGGAAGAGCTGCATAATCACCAGCTACCTCATCGTCTTTGTTGCTCTTGCTGCTGTCTGCTGCTGGCGTGGCATCAGCAGCAGAGAACAGAAGTGAAGGATACAGGCAAAAGAGATACACCGCAACACACGCAGCAACGCGAGGCAACAGACGCCCCGCAAGAGATAAATGTTTCATTTCGTAGGCATTTAAAAATGTAGAAAAAGAAAAAGAAACAAAAAATAAATTCAAGTTTCAATCATCGCTGAGAAGAAACAACAACAGCCGCTCGATCCAAGCGGAGGAGGATCGGGATGGGGTGTATGTACACCTCGTGCGGTGCAGCAGTTCTTCTCTCTGCACTATCGACGGTGATTTCGTTCATAAAATACATAAAAACGAATATTTTTAATGCAAAGTTTTGAATTACCACAAAAGAAACAACAGAAGATGCACAGACACTGCACGGCGTCGGCGGTCCCCCAAGGCCGGTGGAGGCTGAAACGCTGCCGCAAGCCCGACCCCTAAATCTGCTTTTTCTGCCGATTTAAATTAAATTTAACACTGAAATTCTGTTTTTTTAAGTAAAAATAAATTAAAATTAAAAAATAATCGCTAATAATTCATGATGAACTGCGTTTCTGCGTTTCTGGTTGGGGTGTACGTACACCCGGTCGCTGTGGCTGGCAGAACAGACCATTGGATCTGAGGCTAGTGAAGGAGGATTTTGTTTTTCTTTTTCAATTAAAAAAATAAAACTACAAATGTATAAAGAATATATAAAATATTTCCAATAAAAATACGGCTTTATCCGCCTACTGCTGCCTCCTGCTGCGGTGTACAGGCAGCTCCTTCGGTCCGCTCAGAAGCCGCATACACCACAATAATATGAATACAGCGCAAAATAAATAAATATAATATACAATAGACACAATACACACCGCAATATAAATATATATATATATATATATGCATATTAGTACAATATAATGAGTGTACGTACACTGCATACAGTACATATAATACAATACAAGAAGTATCAACCCCCTCTAGCCCACAGAGGGACCTAAACCCCCGCGACAAACCATCAGTAAAAGAACAAAACCCTTCAGGGTCTAGGGTTTAGGGTTTAGGGTTTAGGGTTTAGGGTTTGTCTGCCTCGTACGGTCTGCCTGTTCCTTCTCCCCCTTTCTTTTGTTTCTTTAATAGTTAAGCAACGCCATACAGGCGCAAAAAAACAAACAGATTTACCCTAAACCCTAAACCCTAAACCCTAAAGAGACGGAAAGCACCTTTCTGACCCGTTGGTAGCCCTAGGGTTTAGGGTTTAGGGTTTAGTGTTGAGGGTTTAGGGTTTAGGGTTTAGGGTTTATGTTGTTATGTAAACAACGACAACCGACAAATCCTCATGGACCCCAAACCGATCGTCTGTTGCTTCTTTTTTAATTTGGTTTCACTTCGTTTGTTTTATTTTTTTATTATTTTATTATTTTATTTTATTTTATTATTTTTTTTCGTTTTATTTTATTTGTTTTATTTAATTTTTTTGTCTTTTTGTTGCTTGTACCTCCGCCTCCTCAGATGCATTTCGCTGCTTGCTGCCTTCGCCAACTCACGAAGCCTGCTGCTGCTGTTGCTGCTGCTGTTGCTGCTGCTGTTGCTGCTGCTGTTGCTGCTGTTGCTGTTGCTGCTCTTGCCGCTGCTGCTGTTGCTGCTGCTATTGTTGCTGCTGCTGTTTTTGCTGCTGCCTTTGTTGCAGCTGCTGTTGCTGTTGCAACTGCTGCTGCTGCAGCTGTTGTAGCTGCAGCTACTGCTGCTGCCGCTGTCGCCGCAGCAGCAGCAGCAGCATCTGCTGTTCCTGCTGCAGCATTTGCTGCTGTTGCTCTTGCTGCTGCTGTTATGTATCAACTACTGCATCGTTTGTGTTTGTGTTTGTTTTTGTTTTTCTTTTATTGCTGCAGGCAGCAGAAGAAAAGAAGTGAGGAAAGAGAGAAAGCTAAGCAACCCAAACAAAGCAGGCCACCCGTATGCTTCGCTCACTGCAGCTGTACATACACCCTAAACACACACACAAAACCCTAAACCCTAAACCCTAAACCCTAAACCCTTAAACACTTGACCTAGCCGCAAGACGTAAACCCTAAACCCCTCCATCAAACCCTAAACCCTAAACCCTTATATGATTTGTACACTTCTCCTTTTTTGTTTTTGTTTTCTGCTTTCTTCTCTCTTTTTATCTGCGTAGCTTCTTTCTATGCGTTTGGCGTTTAGGGTTTAGGGTTTAGGGTTTAGGGTTTAGGGTTTAGGTGTGTATAGACCTGAAGGAGGGCCCCGAAGGCCCCCACAGCGTTGATGAGTGTAGCAACAGCAGCAGCATGTTTGGGGTTTGCTGCTGCAATGGTGATGATGTCTTCTGCTGCAGCAGCACCGAGCACGGCGTCAGGGCCTGCGTTGAATAGGCCCACCAGCAGCAAGCAGCACAGCAGCAGCAGCAGGTTGCTGCTGCTCTGCTGCTGCAGCAGAACTCTTCTGCTGCTTATTTCAGCCCCCAAAGCCTCCTCAGCAGCAGCCTGCTGCTGCAGCAACTCCATCACTGCCTTCTCCTCTTCTTCGCTCATAACTGCCACCTGATAGTTCGCATGCAACTCACCTGCTGCTGCTGCTGCTGCTGCTGCTGCTGCTGCTGCTGCTTCGGTTGCTGCTGCTGCTGGTGCGGCGGGGAAGGGGGCTGCGGTTGTTGTTGTTGTTGTTGTTGCTGCTGCTGCTGCTGCTGCTGCTGTTGCTGCTGCTGCTGTTCCTCCGCTGTCGGTAGCTCCTGCTGCACCCGTTAGATCAGAGATTGCTGCAGCTGCTGCTGTGTCTGCTGCTGCTGCTGCTGCTGCTGCTGCATCTGCTGCTGCAGCGGCTGTATTGCTGTTTAATTTTCTTTGTTTGTTTTTTGTTTTTTTGTTTTCTGCGTTTTGTGTTGAGGGAAACAAATAACCCGCTAAGGCAAATGGAGAACCAAACATAAACGAAAAAGGCCTCAGATGCCGCTGCTGCTTCTGCTGCTGCTGCTGCTGCTGCTGCTGCTGCTGCTCCAGCTGCTCCTGCTGCTGCTGATCCAGCTGCTCCTGCTGCTGCTGCTGCTGCTCCAGCTGCTGCTGCTGCTGCTGCTGCTCCAGCTGCTGCTGATCCAGCTGCTGCTGATCCAGCTGCTGCTGTTGTTGCTGAGACTGTTGTTGGTGTTGCTGCTGCTGCAGCTGCTGTTGTTGTTGCTGCTGAGGGATGCCACCTTTGGTGAAAGACAGACGGCGGTTGCCTGCTGCTGCTGTTCTGCTGCTGTTGCTGTTGCTGCTGTTGCTGCTGCTGCTGCTGTTGCTGTTGTTGCCGCTATCGGTGTTGTTATTGTTGCTGTTGCTGTCGTTGTTGTTGCTGCTGCTATCGTTGTTGCTGCTTGCATCTTGCTGCTGCTGCTGCTGCTGCTGCTGCTGCTGCTGTATGTGTTTTCTACGGCGAGCTGCAGCAGTATGTAGCGTGTGTGGTTGTGTTTGCTGTTGATCCTGGGGTGTATGTACACCCCGCGCATCGTTTGTTTCTGTGTATGTTTTTTGTTGTTCTTCTT
>NW_024015456.1:0-4083 GCF_000499745.2 Eimeria mitis
CTGAGCTGCCCATGTGCTTGATGCCAGGTGAAAAAGCCAGAGAGGAGGGCCTGCTGCGATTTTGGCAACCGAACATTGATCCGAGGGCACACTGCGCAGAACTGTTCGCAGCAACCAAAACCATATTGGTAAATGCCACCAGTACACACTATCGGTCTACCCGCAAGATGCAGGAGTCTCGGTGCCTACATCTACGGATCTGTACGCTGACCAAACCGTCACGCCACTCAATGCACCTCCTGCCTTGTGCGCTGCTTCTCCGTCTGTTCGTACGGCCAAACGAACCAAACCAAAACCACAAACGCTCGGCAACGTTCACTATCACGGCATCAGGGCATCGGCGGTGGGTCTCCAGCGCACCACTAAAGTAAAGCTTCCTCGGCCAAGCGCACGTCATCACATGCGTTATCTGGCACAACCCTTCACCCTTACAAGGCCTCCTAGAAAGCAGCACGGAGAGCGCCCCACAATAGGATAGGGATGCTACAATGTTGTACTAACCAGTATACCCTGCAGTAGGCAAGTCGAAGACCGTCCGTAGTACTGCCCCCCTCAGCATCACTGCCTGAGCGGCACCAGGCAGCCTAACCAGCAAAGTTGCGAACCTCTCTTCATATGGCCTTCTTGCTCGCTGGAAATAACGACGGATAAACACAAACGGTGCGCATTACAGGGGGAGGGGTATTAATATTCTGCCTTCCACTGACGCAGCATCTAATGCGAACACGTAATGCACTGCACACTCCAAAATACAACCCATGTTGTATTAGCCTCCGTACCTCCACGCGATTCGCGAGCAGAGGAGACTAAACATTTCTCACAATTGCAGGCGTCCAAGACGGCATAAGGTGACGTCCAGCTGTTCACGCGGACACACACTGACCAAAGGCAGGTGCAACGTCGGTAGCCATGCCAAGGGGAAGCGGAAGACCCTGCACGTGCCTCGAAATCAAAATCTTGCTCCTTGTGAAATCAGAGCAGCATAGCGACGCATCGACGCACGGACTTCGGAAACATATATGCAAGGTGCTTGTTTAGCTGACCGCGTGCTTGACGCCACGTGAAAAAGCCAGAGATGGCCTGCTGCAGTTTTGGCAACCCAACATTGATCCAAGGCCACATTGCGCAGACCTGTTCGCAGCGGCCAAAACCATATTGGCAAATGCTACCAGTAACCATTAACGCTCTACCCCCAAGATGCAAGATGCAAGGCGTCAGGTGGCTGCGCCTACCGATCTGTATGCTGACCAAACCGTCAAGCGACCCAATGCACCTCGTGCCTTGTCCGCCGCCTCCCCGTCGGTTTGCACGGGCAAGCTAACCAAACCAAGACCACAAACGCTCGGGAGAGTTGACTAGCACTCCTGCCGGGCACCGGCGGTGGGTCTAAAAGACAAAACCAACTCTTGTAGCCAAGCCGTGGCCGAGTGCAGTGCCTCACACTTTGCGCCAAAGGCGACATACAAATCTTACTCTTGGAGAGGGACCTGCCACCGTACTCAGGGTGTTTGCTGAGCTGCCCGCACATTTGAGGTCGCATCGAATAGCTACACAGTGACTCCTGCATCTCGCCTGCTGCTACGTTGCAGACCAATATGGATTAAACTCCTCCTTGGAGATCGCGGCTGGAGAAAGTCCTGAACACCTTGGCAAGCCCCGCCAATACAAAAGAAGGCGTTCAGCGTATGATAAGAGCCTGTCCACGCTTGTCCCCAAGCCATTATATATCCCCGGGGACGCCGAGCCACCTCGTGCATGGCGCTCCCCTCGACCGCGTTCGGGCAAGCTAACCAAGACGAGCATGTGCAGTCTACGCAATTCACTGCAACACATTCCACGCATCTACAATGGTGCTTGCGTTAAGTAGCGAGTTAACCCAATAGAGCTCACCGCATGCGCTAGCGGTCTCTCTCAGGATCGCAATACGGGGCACGGTTGAGATCTTACAAGCACATAGGGATGACGCAGGACTCCCTTTACCGCCTTGGCTTGCTCTAACCAAATCGAAAAACAGACGTACTACTGGCCACCCACGCAACACTACCAACACTGCCTAATCCTCACGAAGGCGCCTGACGAGCAACTTCTCAAACGTGTTCCCGGCCCCCCGCCTGCCTACTTCCTGGACGCAACAAGCCATAGTCACAAAGGGTGGAGCTCTCGCGTGAGAGGCATTGATAGGCTGTTTTGCAGTGGTGCGCCATATCACGCCAACACCTAATGCCGCCCACCCTCAACAAGCAAGATCAAGCGATGAACCTTGCGACTGGAGGAAGTGCTGACGTACAATATACATTCAAAGCACATTCGTTGGCATGCGAAACGCTTGCCAAGATTTTCAGTTCCTTGGCGGCACGTGGAAAAGATACCGCGAGCATGCTGCACTTAGGGACTACTCACTGCAGCCTGCACCCCTGGCAGGGTCTGCCGCTGCTACGAATAGCCGAAGCTCAAAGCGTCGACAAGCGGCAGCATTCGGACCCACCAACATCTCTAGGCGTTCTCGCGAAGCCTTCAGACAGCCGGCATTCGCGTTTCTCGCGAAAGACGTCTACCTATACGCGAACATGGCTGTGTAGGTTGCCGACCTTAATCTGTTCACGATATCATCTGCAACAACAAATGGCACCCATCCTTCTTTTCGTTTCCATCACAAAGAGAGCCATTTGATCACTCGAGCGGACCCCCGTGACTGTGTGCGAAATAACGTAAATGGCGGGCTCTAAGACTCACAGCCCCACAACAGGAGTAACCCACACCTTCGCTCTCAGCTGTAGGTACAATATGCAATTCAAAATTTTTATACTATTGATGCCCGCGCCGTCGTGAAAATTTGCTACCACGGTTGGAAGCGATCAGAAAAGAGCATTTGTGAAGCGCATTAAATGCCAACGACGACAACATTGCAGCGTTTACGAGCACGATGCGTTAGCAGTGTATTGAACGCACCCACTTGTCACACCGGTGCTTTACTATAATGCGTAGCGGTGTTGGCAGATGGCACTGACATTCAAGAGCACATGTTCCGACTTCAGTAACTTTGTTCAGCGGAAGGACTCATGATGCCGTCTGAAGTAGCTGAAGATGCTGATTGATGACTGCGGATACCCATAGTTTGCTGCCGGCTCTGCTGCTCACGCCCTGAAAAGAACGTCGCGCACTAATTTGCCGTGCAAATCGGTCACAGCAATGTCGCAACAGTGTTCCAATTCAATACAACGAGAAACCAGGATGTGCGATCAAACTGCATTGTGGCTATGCACAACTGCACCGGCACTTCAACTAGTTGGCGGACAATGAAAAGCTTGTGGTTTTGAGCAAGCCCACATCTGCACAATCCGTGTTGAAACCGCTTCAAACCGTGGAATCAACAAACACATGGGGCAAAACGGCAGAACGTCCGGGACTATCAGGCTGGCTGCATGTACTCGGTGGCCAACCTGCCACCCGTAAAAAGCACAGCAGCACTGAGAAACATCCACTATCCGTTCACTGAGCTGTTAATTAGTTCTAGCACCCGATGCTTTCTGAATACGCATGCTGCGTTTGGATATACCCCCACGCCAATACTCTCTACTAGCATCAACGCAGCCACGTGTGCGAACGCTTCGCGTAGGCAGCCAGTCATGGAGTACAAGTCCTGGAGTGCTGCGCCTTGTAACTGCGTGCCCTCTGAGAATCAACCGTTATGCCTCCCTAAACGCGCTCCACCATGTCGACATGAACACGTAAACATGCCTTTAGAGACAGCATTCAACACGAATGTATGCGCACGCTCTGGATTGATTGCTTTAGCTTCAACCGAAGCAACGCTGGGCCGAAGCATATCTAGTGTCGTGTGGGAGACTGGACAACGTTCTCTTCTCGAATGTGTGTACAAGCGCATCTGCACGGGCCCTTCCTGTATGACTCACCAGCTGCGACAAGGTGTCCAGTTGGATTAGCTTGTGAGGAACTCTGCACCCAAATATGCCTGCATTGTGGCTTACAACTGGCAATCAAAAACTGTCATTCAGCGCCGTGTCGCTTAATTTTGAATGCCTGCTTACAACCTGAAGCCAGCGGCATCCGTGTGCGCCAGCA
>NW_024015457.1:0-4078 GCF_000499745.2 Eimeria mitis
ATGGAGGTTTTCATGCGAGTGGCTCACATGTGTGACAGCGTAAGGAGACAAAACGGTGAGCACTTGTACTAGTCCCTGGGCCCAGGGTCATTTAGTTGTGTGGGGATACGATGATAAATATATTGAATATAAATATGACTGTTCGTCAGCGTAAGGAGCAGCACACACACGAAACTACTCGCTATGAATACAATTTTTCTACGGGAAAGCAAATAGTTAATACGTGCCACATGTTTTCAGAACCGGCCCTGACTGAAGACGGGGGCATAGTTGGCCTAGTTGTGGGCTCGACATACCCGGACGATATGAGAAGGATTCGTTGTATTTTCCCTGACTTATGGTTTCTGTCCCCGGGCATCGGTGCGCAAGGAGGGGACCTTGAGGCAACGATTGAAGCAGGTGAGGATCTCGTTTTCAAATTATGTTGTGGGCGCCCTACACAAGGAGTTAAAAGGCCCAGTTTTGTATTACAGTCCATCTGAACACTTAGCGTTGGTGCAGTGGGAGAGAGGGATCTGCATGTCACCAGTGACCGACAGCCTGTATTAGGTCAAAATGCTGGCTAGCGGCCTCTGCTTTTAATTTGCATTCAATGTTCATCCACCTGTTTACAAATATCCTTCAAGCTATGCCCCAATCTTCAGGACTAAGGAAAGATGGTCTCGGCCTTATCGTCAATGTCGGTCGTGCAATATCCGAAGCAGAGGTAAACGAATCCATCGAGGAACACGACACCCAGACTGACACCCGCCATACTGTGCTTGTATATACAAGTCCCTGCTGCGTTTGTTTTTGCCAGTTTCTCGATCGCCTGCGTGTGTTCCTGTGCTACCTCTTCCCAACAGGACCCCGGGAGAGCAGCCCAAGAATTTCAGAAGAAAATGAATGCTCTAGTGGAAAAGTTCAGAGACTCAGCATCGTGAAGTCTAGCTACACCACAAACACCGCCGCTTACCGCAGAGCGGCGTACAAGGCAGCAGCCTACTGGTCATAGACGTGATTGGGACTCAGTTTATTCTCCTGTTTGGCTTCCTTTCCCTGACTGGAGCAATACGGGCCTACGCTGACATTTTTTTAATTGAATAACTCTTCATACACTAATTCTTTTCAATGTTATTCGCACATAGGGGGCCTACAAGCAAAGGCTAGGAGTCATTCTGCGTAAATATTTGTACCCTATAAGTTTAGAAAAACAACGCACAAAGCACGCAACACTTAGTGTAAAAATCAACAGAGATTCAATAGTGTCAGTCCAACAGTTCGCGTGCAGAAGAGCACACGCGGTCCCCTCCAACTCCCCGAGCGTCAATTGTATACGCTCCCGTCTCCCAGTAAGGGTTAAAGCCCCTTACATAGGGTTTGTATAAGAACTTAGATGTTGGAAGGATACAAGAAGACACGCACACGACCTCCAAAGGACTTGGGGGGCAAGTTCTTCCTGAAGCGGGCGCGCACGACGCCGCTGTTGCCGTGGGGGCGGCAGATCTTTCCCCAGATTGTCTGCAAACGACAAAACACGCAAACAGTTTGTGTATTAGAGGGGGAAGGTCTTCTTAAGTACGCAGCAACTACTCTTAGTCTAGGTAGTGCGCCGTGCCCAACCGAGCCGACAGGCAGAGCGTCCCTGAACCCTAGAACCACGCCGTACCCTAAACTTGGTTCCCTTCTTCTCTGTCTTCGCTTTGTACACATATGCAACGCGCTTGCCCAGGTAGAAGGCGGTGTCCTTTCTGGTCTTCACATTTTCCAATTGCAAAAGAGAACGAGATGGGTTCTGGTTCACCTTAGACCTGAAACAAAAGCCCGACACAATTAACCCCAATCCTCAATCCCCGCCAAGCGCCTTCGTAAGGGCGCCCCTTACGCTCCAGTTGAGGCATGCATCGAATCCGTAGTAGAGAGGAAAGCAGGCGCGCTAAGAGGTGGAATATAACAGTATTTTTCTTATGGTGAGCACGGGGCTGCCCCTGCGCAAGACCCAGGAGGGAATAAAACCACTAGGGGAAACTACACGGTCTTGCTTGAAGAAGAGGTGAAGCAAACAGGAAAAAAAGAAATGAGGAAAAATCCCTCACCGCTGATAACCGAGGACAATGCCTCGGACATAGAGCCTGACCGGCTGCTTAGTGCCCTTGACTGGGCGCTTCTTCTCGGTGGCCGCTGCCGCCATCTTTCTTGATTGGGAGTTTGCAGGTGTTACCAGTAAACAGGCGGAGAAAACTGCACAAGTCCCGCGAAACACAAGAAAGGGCCCCTTGGTGCAGCAAAAGAAGGGAAGGCGAGAGAGCATGCCCTAAGCCAGCAGCCCTACCAGCGTGGGGTTAGGGAACGCAACAGCACCCCACTAGGGCTCTTCATACGTCGCTGCATTTGGGGCTGCAGCCGAACGCTGGCCAAAGCCGTAGCCCTGCGGCCGCAGTGGGGCAGCAGCGGCCGCGCCAGAGCACCCACCGCATAGTGGGGCTGCCGTTGCTTCAAGCCCGACGGTGTTGTATGTGGGGAATAGCGGGCGATGCAGGGTTGTGGAGAGACGCATTTTCCAGTTGTGGCGGTATTTAGGATTTATTATTCCTAACTTATACCTCCTTTTTCCTCTGTAGCCACCAGCATGAGCAAGGCGCTCAAGGAGGGTTTGGAGGGGGAGGAGCAGCGGCTCCATAGGATTCGCATCACGCTTACGTCGAAGGACTTGAAATCTATTGAGCGTGGTGAGAAATCAAAATTAATAAAATGCTCTTTCTTCAGCCTGAGCTGCCCAGCATATCAGCTCGGGGTCAACATCAGCAGCTGCCAAGACCTGTTATGTCATGCACCTGCCGAGACACGTGAACCTCCTTTTGGCGCCTTTGCCTTCACTGAGCATGAACNCTGTTATGTCATGCACCTGCCGAGACACGTGAACCTCCTTTTGGCGCCTTTGCCTTCACTGAGCATGAACTAGCATTTACTTTATAACATAACGTTCTTCGCCTCTCTTTCTCAGGGGCGTTTCAGGGAAACCGTGGAGCTCTTGCCTCCCCACCTATCTTTGTATATTGTCTTGCAGTGGCGGGTACTGAGTTGACAAACGATGCATAGCATTTTTTTTTTCATAAAAAGGAGAAGGCCTGTGCACACGTTGATGCGGAGATGCGTATAATCACAATTTATGGGCCTCTTTACCGTCGCATTTCCGATCGATTTTGCTCATGCTTGTTTCCTGTGTTTCCTTCTTGTTTCCTGTTGATCCGCAGTGTGCACGGAGCTCATTGGAGCGGCAAAGCAGAGGAGACTGCAGACAAATGGGCCAGTACGCCTGCCTGTCAAGACCCTGCGGGTCACCACTAGAAAGTCGCCTTGCGGAGAGGGTGAGCGTGTTTCGCGTATCAGTTGAAGACCCCCAATGCGCTTTTTGCCCGCATGGCATACGGGCTTAGGCTGCCTATACGATTCGTAGCAGATGTATTTCCGCAGGATGCTTGCGAGGCCTGCGTGCTAAAGGTCGTATGTGCTTTGCGTTTGTGGTTTCTCATGTTCTTAGGAACGAACACATACGACAGGTTCGAGCTGCGTATCTACAAGCGTTTGATCGACTTGCACTCTGCAAGCGACGTGGTTCGACAGATCACGTCTATCAACATCGACCCCGGTGTTGAGGTGGAGGTTACTGTGTCCAACATATAAATAGAGTCGCTCATCTGCGGATGACGCGGCATACGGCCATCGGGCCACGCCGCACGATTCCAACCCTAAAAACTCGAGTCTTCTAATTCGTACTTTTCTTTTCCTATATATTGTTGCAGTGTACACACAAGCCTCAAGCGATTCTCTAGCTATGTACCACGGCCCGTAGGCCCGCACCTATATAAGCCAGATGAGGCAGGCCTCTTCTATACTACTCAATGTGTGCCCATACACATTCGTGTGGGCGAGCAATGCTTATTATAACGCCGTGTGAGGCCAGCGGCATACAGCTCTAAATAGCGCAGTAGCGGCGCCTTTGCCCGCGCGGGGATTCAATGCAGCCAAAGCAAAACCGCGAGCATCCCCAACTGCCCGTAACGGGGCAAATAGTTCGGTGCAAAGGGAATGTAAGTAA
>NW_024015458.1:0-4047 GCF_000499745.2 Eimeria mitis
TATATATATGTGTGTGTGTGTGTGTGTGTGTGTGTGTGTGTTTAGGGATGCGTTCGGTGGTGAGGGGCGCACTAACGATCGGGCGTTTTATGTCTTTTAGGAGTTATCTAAGAAAATTTTATTTGGCGCTGGACGCCTTAACAGATATTTATAAAGACCTTCATTACTCCCTCGTCGCCTCAGAACGCTACTTCGAGCTCATAGACAGAACACCCAAAATAGATACTCCCACCAACACCACCCCAGCGGCCCCCCTAGGGGCCCCCCTAGGGGCCCCCTTAGGGGCCCCCCCAGGGGCCCCACTAGGGGCCCCCCTAGGGGCCCCCCTCGGGGCCCCCGTAGGGGCCCCAAGCTCTATGGGGCCCCTATCTGCACACGGACTTGCCCAGGGGGGCCCCCAGGGGGCCCCTGAGGGGCCCCTCAAGGGGGGGGAGGTGGGAAGTGGAGGGGGGAGAGGAGCCCCGGCGTCAGTGGAGTTTAAAAATGTTGAATTTGCGTATGAAGTGGGGGCGGCAGGGGAGGGGGGCCCCCAGGGCCAAGGGGGGGGGCCCCCCAACAGCCCCCTGGTAAGAGGAGAGAGAGGAGGAGTGCTGCTGTGCAGCGCCGAAGGAGATGCTGCTTTTGCTGCTGGTTGAGGCTGCTGTTGCTGCTCGTGCTGCTGCTGTCTGCCACCTGCTGCCCTTGCTGCTGCTGCTCGCTGCTGCTGCTGCTGCTGCTGCTGCTGCTGGGGCGAAGCGGATTGAGCTCTTGCTGCATCGAGAGACGGACAAAGGGAGCATGTGCACCGATTAAGTAGAGACGCATTCCTGCTGCTGCTGCTGCTGCTACTGCTGCTTCTGCTGCTGCTGCAGATACTGAAGGGGTTCTCGCTGCGCGTACCACCAGGAGAAGTGCTGGCCCTCGTCGGCCCCTCAGGCGCCGGCAAGTCCACCATAGTGAAACTCGCCCAGCGGTTCTATGACCCCCAGGTGACGCAGCAGACGCAGCAGGAGCAGCAGTAGCAGCAGCAGCAGTAGCAGCAGCAGCAGTAGCAGCAGCAGCAGTAGCAGCAGCAGCAGTAGCAGTAACTGCTGTGACGGTAGCAGCAGCAGCAGTAGCGGCAACAGTATTGGCATCAGTAGCAGCAAGAGTAACGGCAACAGCGTTAGCAGCAGCAGCAGCAGCAGCAGCAGCAGCAGGGTTAGCAGCAGCAGCAGCAGCAGCAGCAGGGGTATGCGGTTGTTTGTCTGCAGAGCGGTGCGGTGTACATGGATGGAAAGGACCTGCGTGAGTCAGACTTGCTGCTGCTGCGGCAGCAGATAGCATACGTCGAGCAGGAGCCGCTGCTGTTCAGGCGCAGCATCGCCGACAACATCGCCTATGGCCTGAGGCCGCTGCAGCACACCAGCGACGCCTGGATTGCGCAGACCACGAGGGCACGCAACCACCACCACCAACAGCAGCAGCAGCAGCAGCAGCAGCAGCAGCAGCAGCAGCAGCAGGTGCAGCACACGAGCGATGAAAGCGGGTCGTATGAGGCAGAGTTGGCCCGGGCGCTGAGTCACCCGCAGGCTGCACACTGGCCTCCTGGTCTGCTGCAGCGAGTTGTTGCTGCAGCAGCAGCAGCAAACGCGCTGCCTTTCATCGCGCGGCTGCCTGATGGAGTATTCACTATCTGCGGTGATGGGGCTGTCCGTCTGTCAGGCGGACAGAAGCAGAGAATTGCTGTGGCGAGGTGGGACCCCACGACAGCTAGCTAGCTAGCTAGCTAGCTAGCTAACTAGCCAGCTAGCTAGCTAGTCAGATAGCTAGATAGCTGGCTAACCAGCTAGCCAGTTAGCCAGCTAGCTAGCTAGCTGGCTAGCAACATAGATGCCTGGGCTGCTAGGCCGGTAACCCAAAGAAGCACTACAGCGTAAACCCTAGACCATAAACCCTAAGAAGCTCTAAACCCTAAACCCTAAACCCTAGCTGTTTGTGTATATTGCCTTTGCTTTGCTGCAGAGCGTTGCTGCGAGAGCCCCGGCTGCTAATACTCGATGAGGCGTCGAGCTGCCTCGATGCAGAGAGCGAGGCGGCGCTGGCGGAGACACTGAGGAGGCTGAAGGGGAAAACCACCGTCATCACCATCGCCCACAAACCCTCCGTGAGAGAAATAGGGTTTAGGGTTTAGGGTTTAGAGTTTAGGGTTTGTTAGGGTTTACGCTCTGGGGTTTAGGGTTTAGGGTTTACAGTTCGGGTTTTTGCTGTGGGGCGCTCATGCGTCGAAAGAAGGGCTTAGGGTTCCATTCTTCCTTCTGTTTTCTCGCCTGCTAGGGTTTAGGGTTTAGGGTTTAGGGTTTAGGGTTTAGGGTTTGTGTGTGGTGCAGAGCCTGAGAGAGGCAGACCGCGTCGCCGTCATAGAAGACGGGCGCGTTGTGGAGGAGGGCAGGCGGGCGGAGCTGCTGCAGTCAGCCAACTCAAAGTACAGGCAGCTGCAGCTGGACGGGGCTCTCGCATAAACCCTAAACCCTAAACCCTAAACCCTAAACCCTTGGTAAAGGGCAGCGCAATGCACTAAGCTGCTCAAGGAGACCAGTAGAGATACTGTCTCCGTTGCGCAGCAGCAGCGTTGCTGCAGCAGCAGGGTTGCTGCAGCAGCAGCGTCGCTGCAGCAGCAGCGTTGCTGCAGCAGCAGGGTTGCTGCAGCAGCAGGGTTGCTGCAGCTGCTGCAGCAGAAGCAGTAACCCTCCTATCGCACCCACATGGCAGACAGAATGGGTGGAGCTGCAGCACAGCTGCAGCAGCAGCAGTGCTGCTGCTGTAGGTTTGTGTTGCAGTGTCTCTACAGCTTAGATTGCTGCATACCCTGCAGGGCAGTTACGGGAGCCCGAGGGTCAGCAGCAGCAGCAGCAACTGTAGCAGCAGCTGCAGCAGCAGCAGCAACTGCAGCTGCAGCAGCAGCAGACTGCTGCTCAACATCTTTAATACGCCTTCATTTATGAGGCCAACCATCTGCATTTGCAATATGGTTTATTGTGGAGCAGTCCACAACGCACTGCTGCTGCTGCTGCTGCTGCTGCTGCTGCTGCTGCTGCTGCTGCTGCTGCTGCTGTTGCTGCTGCTGTTGCTGCAGATAGCAGCAGCTGATGCTGCAGCAGCGCAGGAGGACCAACACTGCAGCACGGCAGCAGCAATAGCCACGAAGCGGACAGCAGCAGAGCAGTGATGCATACGAGGCCCCACCGTTCGCAGCAACAGAAGAAGCAGCAGCACAAGCAGCAGCAGCAGCAGCAACCGCAGCAGCAGCGACGCCAGCAACAGCAGCTCCAGCAAGAGCAGCAGCAGCAGCAGCAGCAGCAGACGGCAGTTGCTGTTGCAGCAGCACCCCGATGATAGTATAACCACGAAGCAGCTGGGCCGTAAACCCTAGACCGTAAACCCTCAGCCCTAAACCCTCAAACCTAAACCCTAAACCCTAAACCTAAAACGCTTAATCTTAAACACTAAACCCTAAACCCTAAACCCTAAACCCTAAAGCCCCCCTACGTTCGTGCTCTGGCTTGGGGGTGGTGAGGTCGTTGCTGGGGGGCCCTATAGCAGCGCCTACAGCAGCGTACGGCTGGTGTTTTCTTCTTTGTTTGTTTAAATAAAAAATTAATAAATATAAACTGAATTATATAAATATTTATTTAATACATTTATTTATCTTTTTCTTGTTTTCTGCTGCCCCCGTGTAGCTGCTCTGCGCCGCCAGCCGCGGGGCCCCCCTCTGTCGAGTCTGTCGTTGGCTGGTGTGCTGTCTATGTGTATTTTTTTGTTGTTTTTTTGTTTTTATTAAATTATTTTATTTGTTTTAATTAAATTAAATATATAAAGCTATACTTTTGGGTATTTCGCTGCCGCCGCGACGCAGCCGCACGCTGCTGTAGTGTACTGTATACAGAGTAAGAGCAGCAGCAGCAAACGCATTTGCTGCTGCTGCTGCTGCTGCTGCTGCTTACTCTGCTTGTCTTTCCTCTGTTCTTCGCTGCAGCAGCTGCAGCAGGGCGCAGTGCGCAGCTGAGAGAACAGCAGCTGTTGCTGTTT
>NW_024015459.1:0-4046 GCF_000499745.2 Eimeria mitis
GTGTACCGAGCCAGCAAAAGCCAGCAAAATAGTAAATCAAACATGTCCCAAGTCGCTGTTTTTGCCGTGGCTTTCGCGTCATAACTAATTCGAGGTGCAACGTTTTTGCCTCTTCGTCTGTCACCTAGTTAATCTTCGGTATTCCCAGTTTAACACTTTACAAGCAAGAGAGGCATTTATATGTGGAAAAGAAGCGACCTAAGGCCTATCTAATTCAATACTTCTCGCGCGGTATACGACGCAAGCAGATAAAAAACTCTATATTCTGCAGTCATCTGTGTGCAGATTACTCTACAGGTTGCTGCAAGCAATCCATATTAACGCTGAACCGTTCCCATCTATCTCTACTCCTTTGCATACCTTGGTCAGAACTGAAAATATAAGACGAAAGACATCGAAAATAAGCCTTTCTTCTTGTTTGGCGTGAAGATTGGGCAGACTTTCGCGGGCCCCCCTTGTGACATGTGGCCTGCAGGTCCAATCGCTCGTTTCATGAGGCGTCCATCTCTCGGCTGCGCGTAAATCATCGTGTCAAATGGTCAAAAACGTATGTAATATCATTGTTATGACGCCAGAGCATGCGGAACCTGGATATGCATCATTCTTTGGGTTTCGACGGGTGGTCTGTCCGCCAACGCCTCCCAGCCAGGTAAGCGGTACGAGCTGCATGCACCGCTTCTGGAGCTAGAAACCCCACCGTAATGCCCCCTGCTTTTCCAAAAATGCAATATAACTCACCAAGTTGGGGGATTAGGAACGGCAATATGCCCAAGGGGGCGCTCCTACACCACGAGCTCCCGAACAGGCCTGGTTCACTCACTCACCGCAGGTCATCCGTTGAAGTCACACGTTCAAACTAAAACAGCAGCAGTACATGCGAGCTGTGGTGCACGGGCTAGCCTATGGTCTTCCATGTTTGTGTCTTTTGTTGAACTGCAGTTGATTTGCGAACTGCTGGCTGCACTCGGGCGTCCTCTCGGAGATAATGGGAAGCCCCTGTCGCATTCCTCAAGGAATCGAGGCCATCCGGGGACCAATTCCATTGTGTGCCACCACTTCGTTTGCGCCTTCACTATGAGATGCACGGCAATCAACACTGCCAGCTTGTGCTTCCGCCTGTGGCATTTTGCCCTCCGGGGCATACCCGTCTCCTGCGTAGCATATCATAACTCAAGGAACCTTAAGTAGTAAGCTTGGCAACGCACTGCCCACCAAATGCGGGAGGGTGAGTTCAAATGGGGATGGAACGCAGCGCGCAGTCTGTGGGCATGCTAGAGCTCCCACTGGACTTACCTTCGGGGGCTACGATAGCTTTGCTGCTTTCTGGACCCTGTGCCTCCTGTGGCGGAGGAACAACAGCTTCGGGTTCCCCTTGAACCGGTTCAGCTGCACCTCCTGCTGCTGCTGTATATTCTGGTTCTCGATAGCGATCGTTATCGCGGTCTTTAATGATAAGGATCAGCAACAAAAGCGAGAAGAAGAACATCGCTATGGCCAATATGAAATACAAAAAGGAGCCCTGTACGCAACTAACGCAAAAATCGAATGTGATTTCAGTTCGATTTAGGCTTGCTGTTGAACTGAAGGAGCAGTATGCGCAACGCGAAAGATAGTATTAGCTACGGAGCGCCTAGCGTGTTTGTCAAGCGCACAGCCAAGATGCTCTAGTGGAGTTGATGGGAAAATATAGAACCTACAGTGCCCAGGCCGTCGATTGCACCGTAACACAGATGACTCGTTAGTCGGATAAACCTATCCCGCGCAAATTTACAGTTGCTGCCGTTTTTGAGATTCAGCACTTCGTCGTTAATGTAATCGATCTTTTTCTCTGCAACGTTACCTGTTTCACAACAAACATTTCGCAGTCGAAGTAATCTTTAATATATATTTAAACTTAGGAGCCTGAACGTGAGCAAAGAAGTGGAAGGGCAAGTAGGAGTATACCAAATACTCACACGCTGCATCGCGGCTGCCTTCGACCTTCGCTTTCAACTCGTTCACTGAAATCAGCACATTGAGCAATCGCAGAGCAATGGAAAAGCAACACACCAAGCGATGTATCCTTAATGCTGCGATATTTTTGTTTGTCGCAGTGGTCCACGATTGTGTTGAGGCGTCTTAACTGTGGCAAAGCAGGAAGGAACGGTTCCAAGTCTCACCTACGCCAATAACGTCGGTAACTGATCTGTCAAGAGCATTCTGCGGTACAGGCGATTCTCCAACACCTCCCATCAACTCTGGAACCGTACACACCCTTACTGGGGTGCCGCTAAAACTTCGATAGCATGCTGCCGGAGCCACCATGAGCGAAATCTTCTTCTTCAACAGCCGCACCGCCTCCTTTACTTGTGTACAATCGGTCGTGTTCTGAAACGCATCAAGCAGCAGTTACGTGAATCTTCGTTTGCATTTGAGTGGAAGAGCTTGCAGGTCATGTGGCTAGGATAAAGTAAGCGTGCTGTGTACTTGCGATAGGGGAAACGCACCCGTCCCACGGTCCTCGAGCATTCATTGAACCAGGCGTCCAGAACATCGTCTGATGGGGCTTGGCTGGTGACAATCAGCTCCCCCGGACTTGCAGAATGGCTTATTTCAACTTTCCATGGATGGACCAAACTCCTGACAGTTTGCAAACCATAGATGGTGCCGGTTATGTCGTCTACTTGCACTCGAGAATCCGGTTCTTGAATCCCGCTCTGTAGGCATCGACAGTCTCACCTCAACCACATAATGAAAATATTCATCCGGTTAAATTAAACACTCTTAGCATATCACTTGCCAATTAGTCTTCATGAATCTAAGCTTACACTAACGCACGAACGTCTCTTGCCTCTCCAGGCTGTACTGTACTGCACTGTACCGCTACGCATGAACAAAAAGGCGTACATCTTGCACTTGCTTGAACGTGTTGACACTCGAACGATTCCGCAGAACTACTGCCCAAGCTTGCTGCATTGCACTGTTACCAAATTTATCCAGATCTGAATGCCACAACCAGCAAAGGACACCACAGGAGTCCTTTTCTGTCCCACCCCCCAGACCATGGGACGCCTTCATCCAAACCACACACAAATGTGCCTTCGGCAGCAATGTTGTGGGAAAGGGATACCGTACTCTCAAAATTAACAGTGGGTGGATTTGGAATTTTAGCACAAATTTCCTTCTTTGATTCTTCCAGCTTTTCTAAAATAGGGTCGATTCGATTCGTGCCGTCGTCCTCCTGCAGCAAGTCTCCGCTCCCCTTTTCCGATAAACATGTGCTGAGAGCTTGGAAAATTGCACTATCTTCTCCGTACATTTTAGCAAAGGGGTGTTCGCTGTTTAGATCCGTAAATCGTACAGCAGCATAATCGCACGCGGGCAATGCAGCTTTATGTATAAGCGAAACCACCACCACAGTTATGCAAACCACCACAGAGAAGATAGTCATCAGGATTGCCCAAAAACCCAGAATTCTTCTGGCGCACTTATTCGGCACGAAAAGCTGACAGATGAGTGTAACCACAGCCATAACTACCAATGCCCCCGAGACGGCGCTGACGCACAGGAGAGCAAAATCCAACATATCCACGATCCCCTTTGCTGCAACGGAAACGCGGCCAACAGATTCCGCTGTGTCTGACAACATATCTATCAGCTGTTCCGCATCGTCAAACGCGCTCAGATCTGCTGAGGGAAGATCAACTTCCTCTAATGCTTTATTGATAGCAGTGGTGAGATCTATCTTGCCTAGCTCTGTTTCGATAGTCTTCAATGCTGCGAGGAGGGTAATTTCGTGCTTTTCCGCAAAGACATTGAGGTGGTCTGCAGCGCCAGTAACTCTCTTGACCTCTGCTAGGTTGTCTGTTGTATCAGCCTTTGCATCCGTAAAACGGGCTTTTTCATGATCTATGTTTACAAGCTCCAGAATCTCCTCCTTCACTTCGTGAACCATGTTGTTTGGATTCTTTCCATCCGCAGCATCTGCCAGCTTTCTGGCGCGGCCCAGAAGATTCTTCATGCCCTCAAAACCCACAACCTCTCCCTGTACTTCGCTTTCCTGTGAC
>NW_024015460.1:0-4043 GCF_000499745.2 Eimeria mitis
TGTGTGCCGTGTGGGCACACACATAACCTTGCGGCCGCAACTTGAGGGGGATTAGAGGGGGGTTTTCAGCCTAAATAAACCCTTTTCATCCGAATTTAATCATTAAAAGGATTAAAAGGTACTTTTCCCCTCGTCTTGCTCCAACCACCTGGCGAGCCAGCATTCCGACTAGGCTGCGTCGGTGGCGGCCTGTGTTCTCTCTGCACAAAAAACAGAACGACCAAGTACTTTTTTGTCGCTAAATCCACTTCATTTTCTCACCCAAAAGGTTTTAAACAACTGTGCAATGGTTTTTGTTTCTTTTACACGCGGTTTCCCGTCGGATTTCGCAGCCTTCCAGCTCATTTGCAACGCCAGTAACTCAGGCGGCCCAAGTACAGCGCCTGGCAAGGGCTGTGCCTCCTCTTCCCCTGTGTTTTTGTTGCTCTTGTTGTTTATCATATTGTTGAATTCTGGGGAAAACACAGTATATAAGACGTCGGAGTGCTCCAGAAAGTACAGTCCAATGAGCAAGACGAGTTGTTGAACACCGCCTCCGGCCTTGAGCGAATGGGCCGCGGAGGAGCTAAGGAGTGAAATGGTTGATCAGTCTAGCGTGTATTCACGTCCTTCTATTTGTGTTTACACCGGGAACTTATGGCCGAGAATGTACTTACCAAGAATTGCCTAGGGTTTTCGTGGATGCATCAAGAGGCAGCTCGGGTATGTTTTCATGTAGCACTGGATTGACTGTGCGGAGTTGGTACAGTGATACCTACTTATGCGCACTTTGGCTATGCAGGGCTAAGTAAGTATTTCACAATTGCCTACAGCGTCAGTGCATGCAGCAAACGGCTCTGCTTGCGTATTGGGTCGTCCTCAAGCTTCGTATTAATGGTTCAGTGGCTCATAGAACGGATATCTGCCGGAGAGAGGCAATTCTTAGGCGAATAAGCGGCAGAGATGGAAATTAGGAGTGACAGGATTGAACTTGCCGAAGCAATGCAGTGAATACTTATGAAAGCGAGGAAGACTGGCACTCCCATCATCCTGTTTGAGAATCTTGGGGTTAGAAACGATCCAGACACAGAACCCTTGGGTATTGGGGCTGTGAATACCAACACCCTCCAGAGAGCGACACGAACGGGTAAACGGCATGAGCTGGCAAATTCTGCACCCAGGAAGATTTAGGCCGCACCGAGCAACGCAGCTGCTTCTTCTGGAAAGCCACAAAATCCAGAAACAAAATGAGCTAAGGAACTGGAAAAGCACAAACACCAACTAATACCTCGAGGGTAACGAGCAAAATAATCAGGGAACCACGCTGTCCCCAAGCAGCGTTCGACGCAATGACTGTGCCCGGGGGTGACAGCTACACCCGATGAGCCGCAGCAGCTCAACTGTTTGCCTTTACAAGTTTGCACGAATGCTCAAGAGCTGTTAGAGCTACTTGAAGCAGGACGAGAAGTGAACCTGATATGAGGCTTGGGGGACGATGTGCAACTGATTCGTCTATTTGTTGGCGCAGTCCCTGCTACATTTCTCCGGTGACGTAATCGGTCAAGTTGTGGGCGTAAGTAAACAGCGGGGGTCGTTTGTTGGTGCCGTCATCCGTCATGCTATGTACATAATCTGCGGGCGCAATTCGGAAATGTGTCATGTTGCCATGATGTTTGAAACGATACGAGCGTACGCATACTGTGGGTAACCTAGTGGAGGGTGCAGGCGAGGCCCGGAGATGATGTTATTGAGGTCTCTGGGAAGCAGTAAGAGGCAACACCTCTCAGCGCTCCCAACAGCATTCGTCTCATCTACGGTAAGATCAGGGAAGCAGGGTCCCACAGGGAAAAGGAGCGAAAAGGCTCGTACGCGGGGTAAAGGCGGTGCAGAAAACGACGGAGAAATGCAGGCACGCCGCTCGCGATCCTTGGACGAAAATCACATTTTGGATGATTCGAACCAGTCAATACCAGCAGAATCGGACGCAATTGAAGGAACTATTCTTATGTGTGCTATATAACAGGGAACTACGAGCAAGCAAGTCACCCGGTGGAGGCTTAGTACACCGCATCGAGCACGCTCCCGGAGCTGCCCGCAGCTTTATACAAAGTTATAGGCGATTCCCGCACCTTGAAGAAGAGATCAAGAGGGAGGCTCACGAATTGCTGTAAGAGGACAAAATTTGAGAGTTAAGTGACGCGTTTGGAGAGCTGAAAGGAATCCGGAGCTCTTCAGTGTCTTCTGAATTCATGACGCTGTGTCGAACATCACGTTGACGCATCAAGAGTATGCTTGCACGAGGGTTTGCCTTACAGCACGCGCTGCAGCGAGGCGTGCTGTAGCCCAGGAAAACTGAATCTTATCCACAAATGTCCCAAGCATCTGCTTTTACCTTGTTGAAGCTCACGATTGCCCTCGGCTACGATCGACAACTCTCGTTGTAACGACATACTTAAAGCTACACGTGGTCTTGCCAGCATCATCTGCTGCAAAATCCCCATCCCATACTGCACGCTCTCGCCAATGCACATCTAAGTCTTCGCATGCACAGGGCTGCAGCAGATCGCTAGCACAAAACAGCTGCTTATGATTAATCACCCAAACTCGTGCGCATAGCCATTGTGATGCGGGAATCCTCGGCATTTTCGAAGGACTGTAAGGGGACTGCTGGCGCTTATCTGCTAAGAGCCGTGAAGTGCAATAAAGCTGAAATACTTACGAGCTCCCCAAAAGCAGCTGGTCTCCTCGTCAGTCACCAACCAGCCTGGGATCGGCGGCCCAAGCGCCTTGGGCGGGGCGAGAGGAGGCGAGCTAACACGAGTTGCAACGCACCCTGCCGCAACACGTGCAGCAACGCAACTCCAGATATCTATACAACCATGCCTTGTTGCTGCATGCACTAAAATTATATATGATGCAATGTAGGTAAAGAGTTAAAGCAAGAGTTTCCCAAAAGCAGCTGACATCCTTCCCCTGTCCTTAGGCGTCCTGGGCTTTGAGCGCAGGGCCTGCGTGTTGCGGTGAGGAGGCATCAAGTAAATGGGGTTGCAGCGCACCTCGCTGCTGCTGGTAATTCTGCCGGCCCCACGCGTGCACACGAGGGAGCTTCAACGAAGCTTGCTTTGCCTCATACTTTGCCTATAAATGTATTTATAGAACATTTGCATGCGTTTACATGCAACCTACCAAAGCCAAGTGAAGGCACCTTTGCTAACTCATGCTACAAGAATGCTACTGCATTCTGCACAAGACTCACGAAAACTGTGACGGCGTCCTCCGTTTCAGCAAACGGCCGTTGTTGAGTTGCAACAGAACCATATGCTTCAGTTCAGAGTTCCACAAAGGCAGCTAACATCCCCCACAGTCACCAGCCTTGACGCGCAGAGCGATGCCAATACCCAGTCGACAGCAGCGAGATTGTCGCCCCAGGAGTTGCAGCGATCGTCGCCCCAGCTCTGCTTCCGGGCAACCCCATCAGCCAGCATAACCAAGATATCTTTCGATGAATGTAATAAAGCAATATTAAATTGTTAACAATTCCCTTCGCCTTGTGGAGCCACCCTGCTATGATTTAGTAGTGCATCCGCCGACTGCAGACCTCGACCAAGCTACCCAGTCGCTGTGATCGTTGTAGGACTACTACACATCCGCCAAAGCAACGACGAGAAACACTCAGGAATCCAAGAAAAAATACTTTTTTCCATCTAAATAGGGGGGCTAACAAGCAGGAAGCCTTGCAAGCAGGCCGAGCCGTGCCGGATCGAGACTGCACGTAGCCTCCATCTAGGAGTGACTAGCAGGCTGGCTGACAGCATTTATTCGGATACTTCTTGTATTTTTCAGATTTGTGTTTCATTTTTATGTACTATTACTGGAACTCATCAGGATAACATCTTTCCCACCTGAGACTTGCGTATCTGCCGTATACTCGTTGAGCATTCGTGAAGTACCCGGGAAGGAGAAAGGCAATCTGTGACCGTGAATATCTTTGGACCCATTGACGGTAGTTGAAAATGGGGGCAGATCTGCCTGATGCAGCTGTTTCGGTTGCGGAATTGGAACAG